>NC_135179.1:10322546-10577546 GCF_041146795.1 Maylandia zebra | reverse complement strand
AGATGTCTGCTCAGTGTGTGCACTGTTCTCCTGGCAGTGGAGCCCTAATTAGCCCTGCTAGAAGGGACGGAGAGGAAACATGCCAGCCACACATTTCAATTATCCTCAGATGATGACAGTAACCTGTGCAATTGTTTGTGTACGTTTGTTTATTTCACGGCGTACAATCAAAGGGGTGAAAAACTGCACAGGGAATAATACTAATTAAAAAGCATTCAAAACTCCTTCAGGCTCAGGATAACCACAACTTCACCTTTTTATTACTGTCACTCAGTCGTTCATTATAGTTGATACCTTGTTAGCTGCTTATCAAACTTATCAAAGTAAGAGAAGCGAGGTACACCTTGGATAGGTGTTGCTTTTTAAAGACATAAACATCAGTAAAAAAAAATCAGTTTCCTAATCTCTTTGTCTCCATCTTGCATACATAATTCTTCCCAAAATTTTGTTTAAAAGGACATGACATGAAACCTAGCTTTAGAACAAATGAGCAAATGCTATTTATGGTCTCCTCACAACAATGATAAGAACGAGAAACTGGGCCAATATGGCATGTTTGTTAATACAGAGATATACATGTTAATGTGATCTAAGATTAATTCAATGCGTGTCGTGCCCAGGGCTGAACTAGGACAAAAAAAAAATCAGCCTGGGCATTTTGACTAGAGAGCGGCCCACCAGGTATTACAGGAAAAGCCATAAAGCCTTTGAATGAAAACAAACGCTGTTGTGACAGTGATGTACAGTCTTGTTGGTATATGTATGATTTCTATGCATTTTACATCAGTTAAAAACTTTGGTTGTAAGATTCAGATAATTATTAATTAAAAGCTAGACATTTTAAATGAGAATAAGAAAAAAAAAGTGTTTCTTTTTGCTCCCCCCTTTCCCTGTTAATGCCCTACCTGGCCCCCTGGCAAAACTTTGCTAGGCCCGCCCCTGCACAGTTACCAGCTGTCAGCTATGTAGAAAAGGATCCTGGTGTTATTTGTCTCTCAGAAACAGTTCATAACTTCCCTTCAAGTCATTCATGTCACCTAAAAGGTCAACCTGTTTCTCCATCACAGCTCTGATGATTCAGTAAGGACATCTCCTGGTTTCATCTTCATGTTTCCCTCTCGCCAGACATTCAAACCGATATCATGACCAGCAGCTTTTACAGCTGTGGCTCCAACATCAGCTGATACTAGAAATTAATATTAAATAAATTCTAATAACAGCTGATCAAGCTTTAACGTGCTGCCGTTGTTTAGCTTGATATCCGCTGGTTTCCTCTTTCTGGCGCAAAGTGGGCGATAAACAAGCAAGAGAGAAAAGCCGATCAGCTGATTATTGATCAGTTTCATGATTGAAGTAGCAACAGCAGAGGGAGGGGAGAGAATGAGAGAAGAAGAGGCAGCTGTGCAGCGTAAAGACAGAATAACTCCAGCTTTGTGTATTTTTCATTCTAGCTGAAGTCCGGGACAAACTGTGTTCCTTTTCAACTCAATACGAAACGCGTAATATTTTCTCTGAATACGGGACGATTCCGTTTTTTACGGGACCATTGGCAACTCTACTAACTAAACTTATGAACAAAATAAAGTTTACTATCAGTAACATCATAGCACCCACCCAGCAGTAATATAAACTCCGTCATGCTAGCTAGTGATTGTAACCGACTGTAAAAAGTCAGCACAACGAAAATAAACTCCACCTTAACTTGGTTTATATCTGACCCAGATAGACTGCAGGTCATAACTTCTTACCTGAAGCTCAGTTCACCTGACACTCGGACTGGCGGCCGCCTCGGGTCTCTCCTCCTCCTGCCTCCCCTTTCCCTCATCCACCTGCTGGCCTCTGTGGAAGGTCCGCCATAGCCAGCACCAAACAACTGAGTTATTTTTACACATCTGCCAGCATCTGGCCAATGCACCACCTTTCATTGTTTATACTGTTGCAAAAAACAAAACAAACAAACAAACAAACAAACAAAAAAACAAACAAACCCATAAAAATGAAAAACCACCATCGGCCCACCGGGCAAATGCCCGGTATGAAATCTTCATTTACTGATTAATCATCTGTAAAAATTGTATTCCTTCCAGGAATGGAGACCTCTCTGTGTGGAGTGAATTTTATTCCTTGCTTTTCTTTTTCCTTTTTGCTCCAAACAATTTCACATCAATTGTATTGTTATATATGACCCTAAAATGGGGTATCTATTTGTATGTATTAAATTTGTACAAATTCAAAACTTACATTTGAATTAGAAATTATTTCTTCACTTGCTTTCAGACACTTAACCCTTACCAGGACTACAGCTCAAAGAGCAGGGTGTAAAATCTCTTAGACATGTCTTATTCTTAAATTAGCTAAACTGGTCTTTACTGACCAAAGCACTTAAAGTGTACGCACATTCAAGTAGCGCTTCTAATACTATACTACATTGTTTTTATTCTCACACACACTTGCACTGCTGCTTTGTAGCAGTTGTGTCTCTGTATTATGTGTTTAATCTCTTCATATTTGTGTGTTATTGTTAAGCGAACTGCTCTGGTGCGTGAAGTGAAGCCACATAATGGAAAGATTTTATGAGTATGTTAAAAAATCTTCAGGAACCAGGACTTAGAGATAGACAAGTTAACAAAAAAAAGAGTCTCAAAAAGACAGAAAGAAAGCTTAATATCCAAGTTTTGAGGGGCAAAGCCAGGGGCTATGATAGGTTGGCACATTTACAGGCAGACAGCCAAATGTCTAAGCAGAGATGTCATATCAAGTGGGCCAGACCAGCAAAACTCTATGGAATACCTTTACATTCCCGTAATTTTGTTATCTCATGTTAGTAAAGCTACTGGCCAGCTGGTGCCTTTCTATATGCTCATATTCTCCTTGTTCCTGCATGTTTTATTTTGGTTTTTTGCAAAGACATACATGCTAGATTAATCTGTAATTTTAAATTGGCTTTAGGGCAGTGATTTTTTTTGTCTCACTGTATTTTCCCCATGATGGATGGGCGGCCTATCCGGAGTGTATTTGCAATTGACCAGTTGACCAAATTTGTCTCTTTGGTGGGCAGGTTTTGGTCCACAGGTCACATGTTTGACAACCCTGATCTAAGGCAATGATTTACAGTGAAGCGAAGTCCACACCAGAGAGCACAATCTATGTAGGAAGATAGGAAAAGCAAGAAGCACATCGAGGTATATACAGACAGTATGACAATCGTCTCCTTGTAAAATGATGATTTTAGAATCCATTTCTTTTGAAGTTGTAAAAGTTTGGCGTAGCTGCTTCCTGGAGCCTGAACACAGATGGCAATGCTGATGTCTCTGATAAGCAGAGAATGCTGTATCAAAGGAAACTCAATCGATCCCTGCAGAGCAGAGCCTCATCTAGCTCCCAACAGCTCTTTACTTGCTGACGTACGCAACTTCATCACACGACACTCGCTGTCCAACAGCTGGCTTGTTTGAAGGTAGTTAAAAGACAGTTGTCAGAAACTCAAGCCCCCGGCCAACAGTTGCTATAGAAACAGGACATATGTATAGTGCCCCCACTGCCTCCCCCTTCCTTTTCCCCATGCCATCCCGCAATCCCTCGTCACACTGTGATCTTCTTCTGCCAGCACCGATCCAGTGCTGCTGGTAAAAATAGAACAGTATCAGGGCATCTATATTTCATAGAGAACAGCCATGGACGACACTAGATTGCATCTACTACTGAATCCTCCCGAGGCTGTCTGATTTTAGATATTTGTGCTTTAAGATTATATGTAGCTCACAATGAAAAATTTAGACACAGACAAGTGCAGATGAGTTTTGCCAGTTCCCAAGAGAGTGTATTAATAAAACCTGCGCAACCAAAAAGTAAGGGGGAGCTGAATCTTCCTCCAAGTCTCAGGGTTGAGATTGTGGCTGAAAAAAGTACAGCGGAGGTGAGGAGTGATTGCAGAGGGATCGGAGGGAGCACTGCGCTAAATTGATCTGGCAGTGTCAGTTATTGCTCCGAGGTGTTGCTCTCTGCGTGCAGTCACACATAATGGCACCGCACTGTGGCATACAGTGTTTTATGAGCCACACAAACACGAGATAGCTTATAAATATTGAGACGTGGAAAGAAGGGCATGCTGTGAAAACCTGCCTCATTTAGCATATTACATGTTTTGTTAAAATGCAGAGGCAAGATTTTTTTTTTCTTTATTTACATACAGAACATATTGGTGTCCTTGGATTAACAGGCAGTGGGATATTTGCAATACTAGAAATCCGTTGGCATCAATAACAACCTAAACAACTAGCAGAACTTGTGATGATATCTACAGAGCCTAAATTATGCTGTACCCTCTCCCTTCTTAACAAGACAACAAAAATAACCCTGCATAAAATAAGACAGTAAGCAACCTGGGGGGCATCTAATCACTTTCTGAATAGATAATTGTTTTGTCTAAATATTCTAAGAAGGGTTGCCAGATCTTATTAAATGTCTTGCAAGAACCTGCAAGAGAGTATCTAATTTTTTCAAGTTTGATGTGAGTCAAAACTTCCCTGAGCCAGCTGTTATGAGTCGATTGAGACACCTGGGTAATAGGGCTGTAAAGGAAAGTACACTACACTTTATAGATGGGATATTAGTCAGTTTAAGTGGGGGGATACCAAATTGAGCTGAGGAGGGGTCAAGGCTAAGTTCTACATTCAGCACTGTAGCAAGAGTGTCAAATATTTGGCTCCAAAAATTAGAGAGGCTTGGACAGGACCAAAACATGTGAGTATGGTTGGTTGAAGACTGTTGGCATCTATTGCAACTGTCGCTGGCGGTTGGATAAATTTTCGCAAGCCAAGCATTTGTGTACTTTAAAAAGAATACTCACATTGAAATAAACCATGAAATATATGGAGGATGAAAAATTAGGGTTCACTGACTATCTGGTATCAGTACCCCTATTTCCTCCTCCCTGGTCCGCTTAGGATGAGCCATCCGAGCACTATCAGGAGAAACAATGAGGCTAGATATCACGGAAACAGAGTGTCTCTGAGCAGATTCCTGAGTGAGCAAGGAGTCAATCAGCAGTGACCCTGGTGGATGATTAAGAAAATGAGGGTATGTATTTGACAAAGTCTCTGGTTTGAAGGAAATGGAAGAAATGAGAGTGGGGCAACCCAAATCTGGTTGTAAGCTCTGTGAGATTAGTAAAGGTGTTTTCTGTAATTCAGAACATCTGAATAGCACACTGAGGTAACAAGCCTCACTCATTCAAGACCTTGAAATATATGTAGGCCAGTTCATTAAAACAGTTTCACTTGAAGCTAACAGAAGTGTGGATAGGAATGAAGGAAAAAAGGATTCAGTTTATATGCCTTACATTGTCTCATATATTAAAAAAAATCACTGTATCAATATGTTTTGCTCAGATTTACTTCTACAAGAAGCTGTTGTGTAAGACTGTTACAGCACTCATGCAGAAGCCCATTTCAACCTGTCCACATCTCTGATTCTTTTCAGCAATTCACATAATTCACTGACAACTGGGCCAATTAGAGCTCTGAAGGACTGAGATCAAGTACCCGGGAACAGAGCAGAAATGTGAGGTGATTTTGGCATGGTGACCAGACCTTGTTAGTGCAACTTCCCACATTCGTTACAAGACGCACTGTGGCCCAAAAACTATTCTTCCTAAGACACTCAATAATAACGAGCAATACAAACCCAACAAAAAACTGCTTCATAGTATGCAAATTATGAAAAATTGATCCATATCAAAGTGGATAAATATTGTCTGATAGAGCTGGAGAAACCAATCTATCATTTAAATGAAGGAAATCATATTTGTAATATGGTTTCCAGTTTTTCTTGGACCTCAGTCACACAGGCCTGGAGACCAATTGGCTGGACTGTCTCTCAACTATCTGTCTCAGCTGGTTGGCAAGTGATTGATCGAGGTTGAAATTGGACACAAAGTGATTTACAGTGCTGCATTACAATAATATTCCTTATGACTGAGCACATTGTCAGCTGTTTGCATGGAATATGCCAACTTGTCTGCAAACACTTGTAAACTACTTGCCAAGAAGTAGTTAAACTATGAAAAGTGCAACGCAAAACATCTGTTTGCTTATTGCTTATAAAGTAAAAGTTACTCCTTTTCAAGGAAAACTAAAATGCAACTTAATTAAAAATTTACTTTGAAGGTGAATGTTGTATTATATGCAGCAAAGTGGAAGTTAATGTCTTGTGTGCAAACTGTGGGCTACTGTGGCAATCTG
The DNA here is from genome assembly GCF_041146795.1 of Maylandia zebra. Lineage (NCBI taxonomy): Eukaryota > Metazoa > Chordata > Actinopteri > Cichliformes > Cichlidae > Maylandia > Maylandia zebra. The sequence goes on along the minus strand of NC_135179.1, from coordinate 10,571,304 downwards.
ATATTGACCAAAACAGTCCCAAGTAGGTTTTTGTGCAACACAATCTTTTCTACTAATTTCACTTGGCAACAACCAGAAACCACTCACAATTGGTCAGGTAATAGATATTTTTGCCAAGTGACTGGAAGTTGCCAGCAGCTCACCAGCTGGTTGCTATCTCTGTGTGACTGAGACTGACTCCATCTATGACTGAGAATGAGATTCCTGTGCACATGAAAAAAGCAACAGAATTCTCTTTTTAAAAAAGTAACTGTACAGGTAGTTGGAAAAAGACCTATGCAAATTACAGCTTGGCCATGTCAGAAGTGGCAATGAAATTCATCAGGGCTAAAAAAGAAGCTTGCTCAAGTAAAGTGAAATAGTTCACATCGACTGGAATAATTCCAGAGGAGACCAATTCGGTTTGGCTGTATCATCTGTATGTTTCCACATATTTAAAATGAATGGATATGAACAGACCACTACAAATTCACCATTACTGATAAATGTCTTTATGAATAAGGTGGAGACTGATATATACACACTAACAATGAAGCGAGTTTGGAAGTGCCAATAACTGCATTTCCTCTAATGGCCACTTGTCACTTTTTAAATGCCCAGCTTTGTAACTTGTAGCTCCAAATAACTAAAATGGTGCTGGCCAAAATGCTAATGTTTAGACCTTAAAAACCCACATACTATAACTATACTGCCAAAAGTATTTACTCATCTGCCTTTGCATGCATACAAATCTGAATATCATCCTATTCTTTCACAAATGTTTGTAGAGGCAGTCTGTGTGGCTAGGTGTTTGATTTTATACACCTGTGACCATGGAAGTGATTGGAGCAAATTCAATGATTTGAATAAGGGAGTGAAAACCTTTAGCAATATGGTTTTTAGAGAACTGGAATTACCCATGTAACCAGTGTTTTATAGTGTGACATTTTGTCAAAGCTGTATATACACTGCACGTTAGGCAACAAAAGCACCATTCAAATACAATACAGGATCATGATACAGTAAATTAAATAAGAATTCTGCCAGTAGTTCAGGCAGTGAACTATAATCAACCTCAGCAACACATTCAAGGTATCAAGAGAGGTAGAAAGACTGCTCAGCTAATCGTGTGTGTTATTTTCTGAATTTCAATAACTCTATTTATAATTCACTTATTCACCACCTCAGAGGATTGTGGCTTTAAAGAGCATAGCTGGACTTATCATTTATCTTGTATGTGTTAGATTCCAGGGAAGATAAAACACCTCTACTCACATCCAATCATCATCATGGCCACAGCAAAGATTTTCTCTCCGTCTGTCGTTGGGGCGATGTTACCAAAGCCTATACTTGTCAGGCTAGTCATGGTGAAATATAAAGAAGTGATGTAGACAGAGTCATTGTTAGGCCCTCCATCCCAGTTCCCTGAGCTGTCGTTGTAGTAGTATGGTGTGCCCACTGTCTCAGCCAGGATGTAGAGCCAGCTGTCCTTCCGAATGATGTTGGTTTCCTCATCAATAATCTCATAATAACCAATGCTGTACCTGCAAAGTGCAAAAATCAATCATGTATTTTACATTCCATTTCATTCTTAATATTCAGTTCATAATTACATCTACTTACCAGTAGAATTTGAGTCTTAAACAAGGCCTAAAAAAAGCTTCTAGAAATGCTTCCTGATGCTTCCAGATAGACGTCTTCTATCAATATACCGCTACACACAGAAGCCTTCACACTATGAGTCTATTTTTTTTTCTTTTGGCACACTTTCCAAAGCAAAATCTCCAAGACAGCAGCTTGAATTTCAAAAAATAAAAAAAAAATAACCCACTGTTTATAACTTTTTAATGGTACCCATAATGATTTTTTTGCTTACCCCATGTCACTGTGTGCTTTCTAGCTCCAAAAATCTATAGAAACAATGACTTTCCATATAAAAAAAATATTGCCGAGTACTTTCTACTGAGCCTACATGAAAAATATTATGTCAACAAGTCCTTCTGAGTTATAGAATGAAATTTCTATTGACTGCTAATGGTTATGCATTGCACACAAACAGTGTAGACTCAAGATTCAAACCATGAGTCATCAACTGCAGAAGTTTCTATAGAGATGAAATGTACATACATATTTAAACTGACTTGTTTTCAGTTTGCTGTCCTGCTTTATGAAACAATGTTTAAACGGTGAGGAAGAGGTAAGTAAGGAAAATAAAATATCCCATTGCACATCCTCCAGACTGAGCTGTTGATGCATAGCACGATGAATTCAAGTAGATCAGCACTTTCTGAAATACTCAAACCAGCCTGTCTGGCACCAACAATCATGCCACATGACTGATTTGATATTTACATTAATGAGCAAACAAACAAGTGTATCTAACAAAATGACCAGTGAATGTACAGTCATTCATCTAGTTAGGGAAAGTGGCAGTGATTGGGGGACAGTTTTTTTGGTTTTAAGGCAAAAAAATTAATATCCACCAATTCACTTTAATTTCAGGGAACTGACCTCTGAACTTTTCAGATTGAGTGAAAAAGACACACAGCTTAAAATACATCTGCCTGAGTTCACTATTAACATATAAAAGCTCAAAGATACCTAGTTTCTTGCAGAAAGCCCTGGAGATGAAAAAATACCCCTAGCAATGCAAGAAACGCTGTTTTCATTCTTTCTTTCTGTTGTGGGTTTCTCTATGGAAAATTACAGAATGCATTTCCCCTCATCTGACTGTATCATCTGAATATATTTTTATATAGCCCCGAGGAAGCAAAACTCAATAGTTTTTATTGCATGGTTTGATTATGACTTTCTTATTTACAGCCTTGGTGTTCATGTCATGCTGCAACCACCTCCATTTTTTCCCTTGTTATAAAAACAGTGACAGCAACAAGGAGAGAGGGAGGCTACGGCTGTTGCTCCTGTCATCTCACTTGATGATGGTTTAACTTTTCTCAAGTCGGCGACACGGTTCGGCATGTGACCATGGCAACCACAGAAACCATTTGGAGGGAAACGATACAGGAGCTATTTTTACCGGTATTATTGTCTGCTTCAGCCTATCAAGTTTGATTACACTGTCTGGATCCAAAAACAATCTTTATGACACTGGTTACAGCCTCCGTTTGAAATCTTCTATGTTAATATGTGTAATTAAATGTAGTTACGAGGGCTTTTCACGAGACCTCTTATGAAAATGAAAAAATATCTACAAAGGAGAAATGTTCATCATAAACTGCCAAACATATTCTCTGTTTTTATGCATGCAGGACATTAACTCGTCATGATGGGCTCTGTCAGTCACTCTGCATGTGTAGACATTCTTATAAACATAATAAATCAAGCACGACACACAATGGAGAGTTAATGCTTCTGCCACACTTGCCCCCTGTAGAGCAGAAGATCTGATTAGACTTTGGAGGCCTTTGCTCCATAAATTTGCATATTAATGGGAAGGGAAAAAAACTAATTCCCTTGAAACTACAATAACGCTTTCTTGACTTTAAAGTGTGGAAGAACATGCAGTTTAAAATGTGTGAGAACAAGGATGTTGACAAAAAGTAACTGATAATTAATGACCTCATTATCTTAATCAGTGACCTTGTTTCTATTAATTAGCTGGGCTGTTATTGCAAATGTGGCAGAAAATCAAAACATACTATGTAATTCAAACCTACAGTAAAGTACAGTAATACCTCAAATGTCACATGATTACCTGTTAAGATGATTTTAGCAATTAAACTAGAATTCTGGTTTTACTGTATGAGACAAAACTGTATTATTATTAATAAAGGGACTTGAACATACCAAATACAGGCCAGCCAGTGAGCAGCCAGTCCAAAAACACACACCAGCAGCACCAGGACCGCTGCTCCGTACTCAATGTAGTGATCCAGTTTACGAGCTACCCGACCCAGCCGGAGAAGCCGAACCACCTTAAGTGAGCTGAATAGACTGCTGATGCCCTAAAACAGGAGAAAAGTACACACAACAAAGGCAGGTATCAGAAACTATATTTCAAGATCTTTCAAACTGATATGATTTTACGTCAAGCTCTTGTGAATAATATCCAGCACTTTACTTTATCTACAATAATTGTTCTGCACTAATACAAAGCTTTTCTTTTAGAAATGCTGTTTATAAAAACATTTAAAACACATAATATTACACTGTGTTCTTGTTGGCATCCATGGATACCTTGTAGAGTAAAAAGTAACCAATGGTTTGATGAGCAGGTTGCTGTTTGGTTACTCTCATCTCACAACATTTCACATGTGTCAGGTGGAGGTGGAAATGTACCACAGAGTGTAGTGGTTACAAAAAAAAACAAAAAAAAAAAAACAGGTAATTACCAAGTCATTTGTCTTTAAGTGTTAATATAATTTAAATATTTGTTGCTACTTTGGAGATATAATTTATACAACTGCATTATAATGTATTCATAAGTTTTAGCCAAATTTATTTAAACTCTTGAATTGTTAAAAAAAAAAACAATCTGCAAAGCCTTGCTTGCTATAAAAGCTATTTAACATGTAACATTTCAGCAGAATAATAGTTAGAGCAATAGCGTTAGCAAAGTCTTTAAAAATTTCTTTACAAACGTTCACCAAATGTACACATATTTTTCTTTGGTCATCTACTTCACACTAGTAGTGGCTATATTCCCCACTAACAGCATGCACCACCCACTGTTTGTTAATCAGTGATATAAGGTAATAAATCCTAATTAACAAACATATTTTAATCTGTATCTGTTCAAACATGCAAAAGTAGCAGTGGAAATCCAAAATCCGAAAATGAAATAAGATTCAGTGTTCTACTGTGTAATGATGTAATGATATATCAGAATGCACAGAGTGAAAAACAAAACCTGAGATGCATTTTAAAGAATAAATATGAGTGTTTATGAAACATAACGTTACAGCAAACACAAAATACACAAATAAGACGAGGAATAACAAAAGACTCCAAGCATCTGCTCAGCTGATTTTGAAAACATTTATGTAAAATGAGATTAAATTTTGCAACTTCCTTCAATTACATATCCGGCAGCTAAATGTCTGCTCAGCTTAACTGTATGCTGAAGCACCAACACAGTGATTCAGACAGACAACTGCAATCGCATCAGTCTCCTTTGCAGTTCAGTGCTAGTGTCATAATGCAAGTGTGTGTGTGTGTGTGTGTGTGTGCACGTTCAGTCAAAGATATTGATTTTGCTAATGTGCTGTGGTCTGCAATGCCAGTACAACTGCAGTGCTCGCTGTCACTTGATCTGATCTAGCTGCCTGCCAGACACCTCAGGTTCTCTGAAATCACTTTACAGCTCTGAGCTCTGCCATGATTTAATTATCAGTGCAATCGTGCTTCTGAGTTCTGCTGCAAACTCTACAAGCACAAGTTGGAAGAAAACTTTGCCAGTGAAGAGATACGAGAGAGATTTAATCAAAGGACAAGCTGGTAGATGTGCTTATTTGCCTTTTTGTGGAGATGCACTTAGATTAAATCATCATGTCTGTGCACTAAATATGGCAGTAGAGCCACAGTTATTCCAAAACACGCATGCCAGCATTAGAGCTCATCCATGATCACAGGATATCTTGTTTGTTTCAGTTAGATTTGATTTGTGGTTTTACCCAGAGTAATTACATTTTATGATGGATTTACACTGCCTCATAAAATGTATACCAACCTACTGGGGGCTGAAGGACAATGTGATTGGATGCTCATGTTGCTGATGCTACTGCAGTTTGGTGCAAGTGGAAACAGCACTGAGTAAATTAGAGTGATTAAAGTATACTCAGTTCTTGTTGTGCAGCTTAGTTTAAGATATCATGTAGAAAAACTAGAAATTCGCACAATTAGATTTAGTTTAATGTCTGAAAATTGAAAACTGGATTTGAAATACTTCCATTTCCTACACACCTGACAACCACGCAACTTTTTTAATACAATCTACTCTCACAACTAGGATTCTGTGGTATTTACATTTTTACGTAAAACTAAATGGACATTGCCGTGAGATTGCCTTTATTTTGCATGATTTGGGACAAAGCAAACGGTTCAGGTATCACTGAAGAAAAAAATCCTAGTGTTATAATAATATTCAATTTGTTTGCTGGGATGAGCCAAGAACACTACAGTTTAACTGTAACATAAGATATATTTTTCACTAATAATTTCTTTAAAACAAGCTTTTTATAGATAAAGTTTACTCTTAATAAAACTAATAATAAATAAATTCTAAAAAATCTCAGATGTGTAAAACAATGGTTGAATGTCATTTTTGTCACAGGCTGGGTCTCTGACCCAGCGCTCTGAGTTCATGTTTGTATTTGTCTCATTTTGTTATGTGATTTAGTTTGTGTTATTTCCTATCTGCCTTTAGTTTAGGCAGTTATTGTTCCTGGGTTTTCTATGTTTTGGGGTTTTGTATTTATTCATCACATATTAGGTCTGTTAAGTTGTGTTGTCATGTTTTAGTATTTCCTGTTTTATTCTGACAATGTCATGTGTTCTTTGCTTATTGTATTTAGCTTTCCTCTCCTGGTCCTGTCATTAGGTTTATGTCTGTCAGCTGTTTCCCCCATGTGTCTCCACCTCCCCTGATCACCTCATGTATGTATTTAAGCCCTTTGTTTTCTGCATGCCATTGTCAGGTCGTCTGCTCATCCATGTCTCATCCCCAGGTACCCATGTCAGTTCACTATGGTTAAGCTTTTTCATGTTTTGTTATTAGTTCACCCAGTTTAGGTTATTGTTTAGTTTTCACCGATGCCCGATTATTTTTACCCTCATTGCTAGCCTCAATAAACGGCTTGTTTTGTTTATCCACACTACGTTTTGGTCTGCGTTTGAGTCCTCCTCTGCAACACATACGGTCTGCCCCAGCCAGACCGTGACAATTTTATCCAATAGATAACAGCCGTTTTTGTTTTTAAATTTAAGCTTATCATTTAAAAAAAAAAGGCACACTGTTGTTATCTCGTGTAACCGTTTAATTGATCTGGTCTTGCATGTGTCAGGTACATAATTAATTTCATATGACATTAATTTGGCAGCTGTAGCAACACTAAAAAGTTCAATATTAAAATACGTGGTAAAAATTCTAGTTTCTGGCTGTCATAGTCCTCAGTTTTTTGGGGGGGGGTTCTTTCTCTGTCGGTCTTTTGTGTCTCTGTCAGTCTCCTGTGTCTGTGTGTTTTATATCTTTTTTTAGCTGCTTCATGTTTTATTATAAAGGTTATTTCTCATGTGGCTTACTTCCTGTCTGTGTTCCTTTCTCACCCTTGTTATAGTTTGGCATAGCTCACCTGTGCTTCATTAGCCTCTGAACCCGGTTATAAATTTTGCTCTCCCTCAAGTTTTTGGCTGCATTGCTTTCCTTGACCCGGAGTTGTTAGGAGATTTAGTATTTGTCCTTTTGCTCTTTTGCAGTTTCCTGAATTTTCCTGCAGCAACTTTTGTTGTAACATAATTCTGCAAGTTTCAGTAAAAAGCCTTTTATTTAACTTCCTAACAGTGTGCAGGTTAATGACCACCTTAACCTACAGACTGGATCTATTTCAGAACTTTGCCCTTAAACTCAACTCTAAGGTAGCCAGTTAAGTAATGAAAGCCATCAGAGATAGCTAACAGCAAGAGGTGGTTCTTATACAATGTATATGTGGTATATATGTATACCACTCTATATTAGAAACACACTATCTTAAAAGACATTTTTAATCCCAGGATGACTCTTGTTGAAAATTTAACTACAGTCAGTTTGTCATAAATGATTGCTGATGTGAGGACTCAATCTGCTCTTGTGCAATTTTAATGAACCTCATTTTTAAATATTGCATAAGACAATCCTGGCATTAAAAAGCTTTGCAGAGAGAGCGAAAAAAAACAAGAATCCCATATCTTATCTTGACAGTTCATGCATTTATACTGCCATATCCTCGTTGAGAACATTGTGCACCTATTATAATTGTTAAGGCCTGATCGATGTGTGAATGTGTGTCTACAAGTAAAATAAAAACACATTCTATGATATTCTAATCAAACTGAAGCCTACTTGAGTGACAGCTCGGTGGTTCCAATTCTTCCCATCACGTTCCATGCATGAACACAGGCAGAAGAGGATGGGGGGGCCATGCAAACAGAATGGAAGGATAAAAAGAAGAAAACAAAAACGAAGCACAAGTAAGAGAAAACATACTTGATCATTGGTAAGCGATGAATAAACACAGTTTAAAAAAAATCAACATTCAATAATCAAACAAAAGGAAACACAAAGGAACATTCTTATCTGTGTTTTGAAAGTGTTTACAGTGCAAAGCACGCACTCAAAGCTTTATTATTTCAAACCACTTGCAACATGAGGTGGTCCATTTATTGTAGTTTTGGGTTATCCCCGAGTGAAAAACCAAATCGGTCAGTGTTTCAAATTGCCAAGAATAACTTTGACAGCGGCTCCCCGTTAATGAGCTTCTCTTTTCTATTCGGAAACCTGTTGGGGGAAAACAGCCATCAAAGTTATTCATGTCAGCTGTTAAGATCTGCTGCAGCAGCAAGATGTTTCCATACCAGTTTAATAACACAGGCAATTGTTTGCTCACTCTCATTTACCCTTGCCAAGGATTGCCTCAAAGCAATTTGGAACAAATTGGAGTCACTGAGTTGTCGCAGAGACACAATGGAAGATGATCCTGAGTTTGCGGTCATGGCTTTGATGTCGGTTTACAGCCAATGCATCCATTACCTCCATTGCCGTATCACATTTCTTACTCACAGCAGATGCATACATAAGTGTTAGGCTGCACTGTTTCATGTAAGGCTGCATCAAATAATTATCTTCGCTGCTGCAGATGTTTTTATGAATTAGGTGGTAAATGTCAAGTCCGTAAAATAGTATCTCAAAAGAAAGTTCAAGTAAATAGCTCTTTTTTTTACTAGCTTTGAAATCTATATAAAAAAATTATAATTATATCCAACTGAGAAAACCACTGACCTTTGAATATCCGACATATTGTTTTGATAAACAGCTTATAAATGGATGACAATCACCTAAATGGATAATTATTTCAGAAGGCGACACTGTATCCATGGCAGCATAATAAGCAAATAATCACTTTAAAATGGAAAGAGTGAAAAATAAAAGTAACATATGTTACAGAATAAGGCCAGCAACACCTGACAAGCAGTGTTTAGTTGTCAGAGCTACATATCATATAATATTCCAGCTACGTCAATGGAATAGCAAGTGACGTCTTTTCAAGTGCATACCGAGCATGCTCAGTTTACAGTATACTGCACTGACTATACTGTGCAATGATTCTGTTTCTTAGACAACTGGATACTGCTGGATGCCATATGGTGAAATCGAAACACATGTATGCATGCAAGTTTTTCAGTTTTTGCATGAAAGACGACTGTTAAAGTTACTGAGGACTGACAAAATGTAACCAAACTAAAAGCACATCTTTGTAGCCTGGCTCATACATTTATTTCTAGCTATAAAATTAGCTTTTACATGTTTTTAGTATTATTTATGATTTTATCATTTCCTCTATGTTCAGTAATCAGTAAAGAATTTAAAATTGCATTAACCTGCATGAAATGCACACTATAAAATAACTGATTATTTCAGGTGAATTTTAAGGGATCTATAAAACCATTTCTTCAGTGTTTGTTCAGTTGCTGAATTAGTAGCCTAGGGAGTTCTGATCCCTAGTAGCGCTGTGCATCGGTTATAAAATAACCCCAATGCTTCCACTTCCCTGAGTATGTCGGGTCCTCTTGGGTCTCCGTTATGCAAATTTGATCATCAGAGGCCTCTTGCAAAAATCCGCTTGCTCTCTCAATTTCCTGTGACCACAAGTTCTGACTGATGCACCAAAAACAGTCGCTTCTGAGTTCCAGAGCTATCTGCTGCATTTGTATTCAGGAGAGTATAGTCAGCCAAAATGAGTCTCCAATTTATTTTGGATACAACACACATTAAATTCAATTCCATTTTATTTATATAGTGCCAAATTACAACAGCAGTCACATTAAGGCATTTTATATTGGACAGTAGAGACGCTATAATAATACGAAGAAAACCTAAACAATCAAACACTCCAGCTAATGTTTGACCTCAATGCTCAGTGAAAGAACACAATCCATGTTTGATCCCAATGACATTTCAATCTACTGTCAAACCAGCCAATATTCACAATTTAAATCTACAATTAATGATGCATTTACTTACACTGGCAGCAATTTATATAATCAACTGTCTTTTTTAAAAATAAACTAAGAAGAACTCTGTAGCTCTTTCATATACTTTCAAAAGATTTTGTCAATGACAAAATCTATTCAGACAGTCCATGGTTGGTTTAGTTTTTCTTTAATGAGCATCACACGATCAAATAACATCAGCATTCAAGCTACAAAAAGGTTGCTGCTTTTCCTTTCTACTGACCCCTGACTGCTCCGGTCAACTGAACTCGTCAGCATTTAGAATGCTGAATCGATGAAATACTAGAAAGGCTGAAATGCCTGATCTGCAAGCACAACTAAATGCTCTCTGTCCACCAATCAGCTTTACTACTGCATATCTTATACTGTGTGGGACACCCAACAGTGCGCAGTGAGAAACTGCGCCGTAAACTGCTATTACAGTGTTTTACACACATACACACCAAGAGATGTGGCACATATACACACACCGAGACACAAAATGATACACTAATATAATGAATACTGGCAAATGCAGGACTTTAAAGTGCCACGTTTGTTTGAGGGGGGGTAAAAAGATCTCCAGATACATTTACGCCAGATTCTGAAGCTGCGTTTTCTCCTCGGACATCTTTAATCACAGAGAGCTAAACATGTAAAATATTTTACATGTAAACCTTCCTTCAAGTTATTTTTTCTCTTTATTCTAAATGCAGATGAGAAATGGTATCACGTAATAGACCAAATAACCTTTTTTTCTTCAGAGAACCAACCAAAGTTAGGCTTTTAACAAACCTTCCTTCATCACATTATGAAACTGAAATTTATCCATTAAAAATGGACTAACTCAAAGTGCTTGTCTGGTAGAATGGCACTATTTCCCATGATTATTCAACTGTCATTAGGTGTTAATGGCTTTAGGGCATCAGTGACACAGTGGAGCACTGGCGAGTGGCCGAGTTCAACAGTGTTAACGCTCCTTCCTCAAATTAAAATGTGCCAATTATCTCGAGATCCTGTGATGGCTCTCCAGCAAACACTCATCACTATAGTGGAACATTTATTCACAAACAAGCATATTATTAAGCCGTTCATTAAAACTTGTTTTTTAATGTTCCTACCCGAAATAACAACCAGTGAACAGGTTCTGATACAGAGTAGTTGATAATGTGGTTAAATGGCTGCATGGTAACCTAATAACCTGTCCATCAAATCATTATTTACAGGATTTTAATTTGATTTTAACAGTAAAATTATTTTTCCGTTGTTTAATCTTAATGTGAAGTTGCTGTTGATGGCTCTGAGAAACCAAAGTAAGAAAAGTCCTGATTGGTTTAGAGGGCTTACAGTACATTTTCACATTTTAGAGAGGGTCATAGAGCTGGCACCATATGCTGTAAAGAATATATCACAATCATCTCACAAACTTTGGATTAAAGTTCATTTTAACTGTTAAATCTTTACATTGGCTGAAGAGTAGTGATGATCGCTTAGCAACAAACTTATTTAGAGATATTTAGATCCAATAACTAAGATCCAACTAAGAGTCTCGAGCATTTGTTTATCCGCACAACAACATACACTGTTCTTAGGGTGACTGATGAGAGAATAAGCAGCAGAGAATGCAGCAGTAATCTGATGCAAAGTGATGCACTTATCACCAGCAAAGTCTTCATCTTTAACAGCCATGTATGTAATCTAAGTCCCTTCTTGTGAGAAGTTTGCAGCAAGAGAACATGATAAGCGGCTGCAGTCACTGTGAAGCGCATGCCAGCATCAGTGCTTAATCTACTCCGATAAACCATTTAGTGTACACATTTCAGAGTAACACCTATCCAGATGTTTTATATTGTGTTTGCTGCCCTATAGGAAAGAAACAAAGGCCTGGTTCATGCAATGTTATCTTTCCCCCATTGTTACTGCAGAGATGCATATGTCAAACTACTAATAAGAAGACATGGAAGCTTAAAAACTTTCTTAGAGATCAGTTATTACACAGTGGAAAATTAATTTCATGCTTTAATATGTTAATATATTTGTGTATTTCCATGTTGTTTAAAGTGAAATTTAAAAAAATAAAATAACGGTGGATAACATGTATTTCAAACATCACTGTTAAATGATGAATTCAGTTTGACTGAAGAGAATCAGAATTAACTACAACATTAAAACCACTGAAAGCTGAAGTAAGATGCATTCATCATCTCATTACTACTCAATATTCTGCTGAAAATCCTTAAATCCTGGCATTCATGTGATTGTTTCCATCTTAAAACATTCTTGCAGGTCTAGCATAAAGGCACTCCCTGACAGCTGTGTCCTCCTCTAGCAGCAAACACCTTTCGGGAATAGCTTGGGAGAACACTACAAAGAGTCTAAGGTGGCATCCAGAGAGGAATCGACATGGCAGCCAGAAATTCATTGACAATTAGTGACTTCAAGTGTAACAACGGGCAAAAAGACCAGCTCTAAGACAAGGATACAACAGCGAAGGATACTGTTGATTTACTGATGACAGATGGTAAACACATCAGGGGCCTACTACCTAGGCAACCGGAGGCTGGAATGATCACCAGTGACAAAATGTCACCTACAAAGTGACGCGTGACAAGCTAATCACTTAAAAACCCCTTAAAGCACCATCCTCTGAGGTACCAGACATGACGGACACCACCAAAGGTCCATATGGCTGATGGCTTTTTATTTTATCACCAGTTTAGAATAATTTGCTTGTTACTTCAAGGTGTTTCAAGACGTTATTTAGACTGACCAACAGTCTAAAAGGATTAAATCTAAAATGATATGCATTCATATTCCTTGATTAGTAGAAAATGGGGAAACAGCCAGTAACCACTTAAAAATACCTAAAAATAATACATTCAGTTTCTGCCAGGTCAAGACAGTCCAACTGTTTTGTTTACTATGAGCCAAAGCAAAGAAAAACAACATCTGCTATTATTTGGGAGTCAGGTTTCAAATCAACAAATCATTTGAGCCATACGCACAGTGCTGCACTCACCTCATCTACATTCTCGAAGGCGTTGATGACATCATATGGCAGGCATGACAGCAGGTCAATAACAAACCAAGTCTTAAGGTAATTCATTCGAATCAGCTTGGGGTCTGAGATGACCTCACCGGCAGGTCCAACAAATGTGGTGTGGAAGTTTAAAACTATGTCCACCAAAAAAATGACATCCACAATGCTGTCTACCACCAGCCACGTGACGTTGTTCTGCTTCATCTTGAAGGAGACATTGTAGGGCACCATGATGGCGGTGTAGAAGGTGAGGATGAGGATAACCCAGTCCCATGTGGTCTTGAAGAGGCAGTAGTGCAGGATGATGTGAGGTGGAGTTTTGGGAGTCTCCTGCTTGTACTGAGGTAGGATATCTGAGCCGAGCTGCAGAACCTGCACAAAAAACCCAGTTAATATGTGAAGCTCAGCGCAGACAGGTAAATTGCCACAATGGGGAGCCAAAAATGCTGCAGCTAAGGTTTGCTAATCCTTTTAGTGACTGAAGTTCACCTGCTCATGAAAAATGTGTCCAAAGTTAGCTCTTGTTCATTTACTCCGTTTTCCCTTTCATACACAATATTCATATTTTTATTAGATTTTCACCTACTAATGACATTTAAGCACCATCTCACATCTGTGGACATTTTATTTCCTACAGAATGTAACACTATTTAACTTCAACAGTGGAAAAAAAATCTGAAATTAAATCCAATGAGCGAACCTTACCTCAGCGAGGCGGGAGTGCTTGTGGACGTTCTCTCCTTTGTGAACCGTGGGCTGCAGCTGTTGTAAGACTCCTCTGCTGCTTGTTAGAGCACGAGTCAGCCGGGCGAACTTTCCCCAGCCTGATCATTAAACACGGATAGAAAGCAAATTTTCAATATGAGTCTTGATACTTCAGATTTTTCCAGGGGCTACAACACGCTTTCGCTGCTTGTAGAGTTGTGGCTCTGAAATCACTTTTTTCAGTATTGAACATTTGCTCAGCATCTGCTACGTATGCATATTAAAGCTTGATTATTATCTGGGTATGCAGGGCATCAACAACTTCAACAAGCTTCAGATTTCAGTTTGAATAAATTCATGATTCCTCACTTTTACAAAAGGCCAAGCCAAGAAACACGGTTTCAAGGCTCCTGATACAAACTGCCCAGCAAAAGTCTTATAAGCCAAATAGGACAGAACATGATAACAGCCTCTGGGTTTTAAAAAACTGTTAAGTTCTTGGTCCAGGTGAATTAAAGAAAAGTTCATCATAAAATGTTAGTCAACCACTGACAGGATGTGGTTTTCTATAGTCCTGTGTTTAATTTTTTAAGTTACCTTCATGGACATTGTCAGACCACCTGATCATATACGATCTCATGAGATCATGAGTATAGGTCTGTTTATATCTTCTGTCATATGCTTAGAAACATACATTATCATATAGTAGCTTGGAGAACCACTTTTAGCAGCAATAACTTGAAATGTGTGATCAGTCAGTCGCATCTTTGTGGAGGAATTTTGACCTACTTCTCTTTACAATGTTGCTTCAGTTCATTGAGGTTTGTGGGCATTTGCACAGATCTGTTACGTTCCCATCACAGCTTTTTAGGCAGGTTGAATCTGGCCTTCGACTGGACTATGGCAGTTTGTCATAGATTTGCTGCTATGAGTGGGATCACTGTGCTGTTGCATGACCCAGTTTTGACTACGCTTTTACTGTCTGACAGACGCTCTCACATTTGACAGTAGAATACTTTGGCATAATGAGGAGTTCATGGTTGAGCAAGCTGCAAAACAAGCCCAAATCATCACCCCTCCATCACCGTGCTTGGTATGAGGTATCTGTGCTGATATGCTGTGTTTGCTTTCACCAAATGTAGCACAGTGCATTATGGTCAACGGACATTGTTAGAGAACTTCTGCAGTTTGCTCAGATGTAGGTTTGTAAAACCTAAGCAGTGCTGCCATGTGCCTTTTTAGAGAGAATAAGCTTTTTCCTGGCAACACTTCCAAACAACCTGTACTTCTTCAGGCTTTTTCTAATTATGCAGTTGCGAAGTTTAACATTTAACATGCTAACCGAGGCCTGTAGAGTCTAAGACAGGGCTGCCCAATCCCAGTCCTCGAGAGCTACTACCCTGCAGCTTTTAGATGCATCCCTACTCCAACACAGCTGAATCAAATGGTTTGATTACCTCTTCAGCATGCCATCGTGTTTGGCAAAGGCCTGATAACAAGCCATTCATTTGATATGGGTGTGTGGGAACAAGGATGCATCTAAAAGCTGCAGGACGGTAGCTCTCGAGGACCGGGATTGGGCACCCCTGGTCTAAGATGAAGCCCTTGGATTTTTGCAGTTTCTCTTAACGTTACACGGTCTGACCTTGTGTAAATTTGCAGGTACGTCTGCTAATGGGAAGATTGTGGCATTGTGTACACACACAAAGCTGAATGCTCCGGGCCAGAAAAAAACGTTTCCTGTTATAGAGGTGGTCACACTTACTGATGATCAATTAATCAAGTGAATTTGATTAGCAGCACCTGGCTGCTACTTACCGTCTTAATTTCTGTGAAAACAGTAAGGGTATACTTACTGTACTCATACAAAAATCAGAGTCATGATAGACATTTTTAAGAAGGGATATTTGTGCACAAACATATACAGTGCAACTTATTGTGTGTTTTGTTTTTATTTCCACAAATCTATCAGGTCGAAAAATGGATCATATCACACAATGTTTAGATTTCTGCATCTTTTGGTCAACAAAATTGCGTGGGTGGCTTTGGTTCACTCTCATTAATGTTGTTTATGGTCACAGCAGGCTGCTGTTTTCAGCAAAAGCAGCCTACTGGGCACCAAGCAGCAGACAGACAAAGTTAGCCACTGGCTGGTGTACACTGTTGAGGATTCAGAATCATAAATTTCACTAAAGAGTTGGTGAAAACTAAAAATAGAGCACAGATGAGTGGAAATATTGGACCTATGTCCAATTAATTAAATTGTGAATTAAAGGATGAATCCTAATTATTAAAAATACCACTCCCTCTCTGCTACATGTGGAAACCGGCAACTGCTAGTTAGTTTAGTGCCCTATAGTGCACATAAATTTATTTTTTATAGTGATGAAATGCATTTGTCCATCAACCCTCAAAACGCTGTTTTGGCAGTATGTTACTACAGTCTCCAGTATCAGTGCAGGGAACACAAACATACATGTCTTTTCATCCTACCTGTTGATGCTCAAGCCTGAACTATAATTTCAGTTTCATGTTAACGACAAACCCCGTTTTTGCCCCTATTACTGGATGCACTCTTGCACTAATTCATGTTCTATTTTATCTGTCTAACACTCATACAGTCCAGTGAATAACTTTTTGTGCTGTGTACTGATAACTATGAAGATGAGGCACATTTGACTGGTGAATGGTGAAAGCAGGCAGACTGATTTGACTTCTACCTCTGAAGTAGATCATACGGGTCTATCGTGTGTAGTGGAAAAATAGATCTAACAGGATTTTACAGACTCATGTGGCGCCCAAGTATGGATGTACATTCTTTTTTTCCCCATTTTACCTCCTCTCACCCTGTCTGATAAAAATGTGAAGTTAAACAAATTAAATTTGCCCAGAGTCTAACCTTTGGAAGAATCGTCTTCAATAGGCTGTTTAAAGGCTGTGATGTCGCTGAATGTGCAGAGAAACAGGACCACTTTTTCTTGTTCATTACGAATGGGAGCAATCTTCACAAAAAACCAAACAGGCGTCCCTGAAAGTACAAAGAACAGCACACATTTAGCTTCATCACCTGCTTCTTATAAAGGGAAAGAATCAGTGTGTGCATATAGCATAGTAGGAATCTTGATGGCCTTTCAAAACTTTGCATGTTACACCAGCAACAGGAAACAAACAACCCCACATTTTGCTGAGGAAGGCTCCTCTGGTCTGGCTCTCAACCAATTAGTACATTTCTAGAGGTAGAAATGTTCTTGGCTGCCTTTGAACTCTGCTGTATGTTACAGAGGCTCTGAATACATTTGCATAATGAGGAGACTGTGGAAGTTTTCTCTTTTCTCGCATGTAGAGTCGCTACTCACTGTTTTTCTTGTACATCAGTATTTCAAACGAGTTCATCTCATAATTCTCAAATGTTAGTCGCATTTTTTCCGTCGTGTCCTTGTCTGTGAGCTCCCCATACATGAAGCTGGAAAACACAAAGGGAAATAACAATTTGAAATCTTAAAAGAGAAGCAGCTTTCTCTCTTTTACTAAAAGGGTGGTGAGAAAGGTTTGAATGGGAAAATATCTTCAGTGTTAGATTACCTTGTGATATTTTGTTCTTTTGGCTTAAAATCAAGCACTGCTTTGACAACTTTTTGTGTCACTGCATTTACCTTTAAATCATGCCTCGGTCAGGATTTCCTCTCAGTTTCACCTCAGTTATAAAAAATGATATCTAAACTAAGCAGACCAAGCTGTGTAAAATATCAAGTGGGTTAAAATTCATATAAATGTATCCTGAAAACATAAAAAGACAAATGCAGCCCTGGATGCTCATTGGCCAAATGCAAATTAAACCTGAAGATGGGTTAAGCAACCACGAACACTTTTAAGCACACTACAGAGACATTCATCTCACTTTACTTATTAGTGCCAGCCTCAGTAGCAGCCTGCTCCAGTGTGATCTAAATATAGTCTGTTATGAAATACAAAAGGAAGGCTAAATTTAATGAGACTAAATTCTGATGCTGCAGAGACTTTTCAGACCAGCGCTTGATGTAACATCAGTGACGAATGTCCTCATCTCACACCTCCCGTCTTTCCCCTGTGCGGGGAGGAGAATGACATTCTTCAAAGAAGAATATGTAAAAGCAATTCCTCAAATCACTTCATCATCATCATCATGTGTGTTTATAGAAGGATGTAACTGATGTGCAAAAAGAGCTCGTTATTAGACTCTGGAGAAATGAGCATACATCTTATGTTTGAGTCATCTTCAAAAACATTAAAAATCCATAATGTGAATGTTTTATGAGCTCATAATAAGGCACAGGATTTTTTTTGATTTTTTTACATCAAATAAAAATAACTTAAACACCAGGATGATTAAAGGTGCCGGAATATGTCTGAAGAGAAAGTGGCTACTACCTAAATGACTGTTTTTTTTAAATGGTTCAGATTAAAAAATAAAATTGATCTGGAAAGTGATCTTCCAGTAGAGAACCAATGGACACAGCTAAAAAAAAACTGCAAAAAAACCCCCCAGAGTATCGACTCATGTAAAGAAATGCAGCATATATGAATTATTAACATGAGAACTGTGTAAGCTGCTGAGTATATAGCCAGTGACTCTATTCCTAACATACAGCAATGCATAAAAAGACAGTGTTGTATAGTTATCTTCCATAAGCAGTTAAACACTGGCAGTAACACCAGCGCTGCCAGGTTTTAATGAAATAGCTGGTTTTTGTTTTGCTTCTTGCTTGGCTCAGATTCAGCCTTTATGACCATGTTGAGGGCTGAGATATATCAAATTTTCTGCTTTCACAGTCACTGCCATGGGAAAATCACTTTATTACTGTGGTCATAATAGCCTTTTATACAGCTGGAGTATTGTAATTATGTATTTCAATGCCAGTTAAAATATATATATTTAAGAGAGGTTGGCACAAGAAACTGTAGTTTCAACCTGAAAGTCTTTTGTTTTTTAATAATACCTTTTTTTTCCCCTTAATTATTTGTGTTTAATGTAACTTTTTAAAGTATTTCTTTGTGTAAGAATAATGCCCCATTTAACATGATAAAATTAGACGTTTTTAGAGATTCTTCTGACAAAGCAGTAAAGCACCAGGAAATCTATTCTTCTTCTTCTTCTTTTTCCCACGCTAATAGTGTTTGTGCCACAAAAAACTGTAAAAAAGTATTAACGTTGATGATATTTTTCAAAATTTCCACCACTACTCAAGGTTTCAAATCCCTTCTCTCGGGATAAATTAAATATTGATAACTATAAAATAATAATAACCGAAAAAATAATCTCAAAGAAAGGAGGCGATGCTAGTGTGTGCCGCTTTCCTAACATCTCCCTACAGCAAGACTACCTCACAAAATGCTTACCCTGTGATTTTATAAGGCCTATAAACAGCCCCTATTGGGTGTTGCTAATAGATCAGCAGTTGGCTTTTGTCATACATATTTAATAGCAATTATTTGCCTCTGTTTAGTTCACCAAGATCCTGCTTTAGACTTAAGAAATCCCCACAAAGAAATACAGGAATAAACGTGTGAAGAAGTGTAGCTACAAAGAAACAGGAATAACCAATAAAATGCAGAAATAGAGAAATGCAAGTTTATATACGGAAATGTTTTGTTTCATTAATTCGTTCACTGATAACTACTAATCACCGATTCCTCTTTTTACGCTCATCCTCACTCTTGTGAGCCGTTTGATAGTAAGTGCTCAGTATGATCTTTTCACCACAATAATTAAGTAATTAGTGATGAATATATCTCTCAGTGTGTTCTCCTACAATTCATTACTACCTATTGCAGAAATAACGCATTAGTGATTTATTAATTATCAGGTTTCCTCCCTCACTCGTTTTCTGCTTTCCATCAAAGACATTTGGGAGATTTTAAGTTTGTTTGTCTCCCTCTTTCAAACAGAAGCCTGCACTTGATTTACCGACCTGATATTAAACCACAACAAACCATTACACATTGGCTTCAATATTTGTATTGGCGAGTGCTTTGCAGCTTATGTTTGGGCACCCGAGGGTCTAAATCAGTAATAGCCGCAGTGCTGGCTGTAACAAACACCATCTCCCGCAACAGATGAAATCTCCCACGTTTTTCAGATTTGGCAGCACCAACTGTTTCACTGGGATCCTATTAATATGGTGGTTAGTGGCATCCTTATTGTAGGCACAACAAACACAAGTCCTGAAATGATTTACTCACTCCAATAACCTTTTATTCCTTTATGTTTATGTATATCTACAGGTTTACCATTATAGTCGGTGATGCAAAGGCAGTTTCAGCTGTTACAAGCTGATTACATCACAGATTTGTGTCTGGTTTCCGGCTCTGTGGCGGTGCAAAAAACCCCAAAACAATCTGCTAGACTGTGTTTAACTATGGGAATATCATATCAGATCTAATTGAGTGGTCTGTGTAATTTGAACTTCCTCTGGTGAGATGCTCTGGCAAAAAGAATTGATTCTCCTGTCAGTTGGGTCTCGTATAAAGCCAGGCCTTTGACATAGCAAAGTTAGCCCCACAGTGTCACTAATAACTGTGTATCCACATCTTAATTGTTAGGTTTAAGCTGATAGTTGTATTTTTAGGTTTGAATTTGTGACAAATAAATCAAAAACTGATCACTCGGCTCTTCAGCCCTGCTAGAGACGCGGCTTTATAGACAGCATTATCAATCCCATGTCAAGCCCAGCAATTTGGCCCAGACTGAAATATCCCACCAATATTGCCATGAAATCTGTTCTGATCCCCTGACTTTTCCTACAAATGTGTCATTGAAGTTGGCATTTATGATTGGGAGTGTTAGGTCATGTCTCCTACCGGATTAAACATAAATAAACTCTGGTGATCCTTTAGGTTATAATGCAGGAGGAACAGCAGTAGTGGTTTTTGCATGTTTGTCACACTTTTTGTTTACAAATTATTACAAGTTCAGTTTCACTAGCAACACCCAGCACTGATTACTGGCAGACCTGTTGAATCAAGAAAACTTAAAAGTGAAGTACACTAAGAGATCTCAAAACACAACACATCATGCCAGAATTTAAAGAATTCAATATAAAAGTCATTGTAATCTCTTGGTCTGGAAAGGGTTACAAAGCCATCTCTAAGGATTTGGGACTGGAAGCAAACACGGTGGGAGCCATTATCCACAACTGGTGAACACTTCATAGAGACCAGCCTACCAAAATTACTCCAAGAGCACACTGACGACTCATCCATGAGGTCACAAAAGAACTCAGAATATCTAAATAACTGCAGGCCTCACCCTCAGTTAGGATCAGTGTCCATGATTAAACAATAAGAAAGAGACTGGGCAAAAATAGCATCTATGGAAGAGCTCCAAAGCTGACCAAAAAGAACAAAGAGCCTCACATTTGCCAAAAATGTCCAGCCATCAGTTCATGCTCTGAAGCTCAAGCACACTCGAGTTATGCAGCAGGACAATAATCCATAAAACACCAGAAAGTCCACCTTGACAATCCTGCAGTGTGGCTGAATTAAAACAATTGTCTAAAGAACAATGTGCAAAAATTTCTCCAAAGCAATGTGAAAAACGGCCAGTCACAAACACTTGATTGCAGTTCTTGTTGTCAAAAATGGCACAACCAGTTGTTAAAAGAGCAGTTAAATTTTCACACAGGCAGGTTTGGATAGCTTTTTAACCCCCTAATAAATGAAAATATCATTTAGAGTGTGCACTTTGTGTTTACTCAGGTTATCAAGGTTTAATTAAAGTGATAAGATGATCTGGAATATGTAAATGTACCTCAAGTACAACTTCACTGTACTGAACAACAAATCCCATTACTGCAGACGCTGCACCTGACCAGAAGCACCTCTTGCTATTTCATTAAAAAAATAACAGAAAAAACATTTGCATGTACTGCTGATGGGTGAATGTTCCTCTTATTCTGGTAATTAACAAGCAAATTTGCGAAGAAGTTCAATCTGAAAACACTACATATAGTCAGTTGTGGCATGTAGGGACTATTTGCAGTATAGGCTATATTTTCCATTTCAATTAAAATAACTCCAAATATTCATTAAAGGCAGATCTCTCGGATCACAAGCAACTACTGATTACATTATCCTCCTTAAATAAGGCTTTCCCACCTCACAACATCAGCGCGCTCTGCTTGGTGGTAGAAGGTGTAAATGCATAAAAACAAAGGAATTCACAGTAACTGCATCCATAACTAAAAATGGCTCCTATTGTGACAGAACTACATATTAAACTGTCTGATGTCGGATCAAACAGTGCCAACCCCATATAGATCTTTTAATCACAGGACCCAAAGTAATACCATACCTATGTGATCAAAGGATCTAAGTGAGGGCTCCACACATTTCTTTTTAATGGAGAAATTTAAACTAACTTGATTAAACATAAAGTGTGAATATTTTAGCATTGCCAGGAGCTCATCGAGACAGCAGCGGCCATAACATGTTCTCAAAGTGTCACTGAACAATCTTATTTATTTATTGACGAGAAACAGCTGTAAAAAAAAGTTAGTGCCATAACAACTAAATGCTTGAGGGCTTAATGAAGTATTTTGAGTCTAAATTTAAAGTTTTCAGTAGTACAGTACAATACAGTACATTACCTTGTTCTAGGCCAGGTTCGTGTTCAGTGTTGGGTTAAAATCGTCTGTAAGCTCCAATTTTTTTTTACTGATTCTTTGAATTTTCAGTACTGTAAGTGTAAAAAAAAAAAAGACATTCTGCTGAAGGAATACATTTTTACGTGCAACTTTTTGAGCTGTACGTTAGAAGAAAGAAATCACAGCAGTGCAAACAGTATCAAGTATCCCTGGAATTTGCACACGTTTAGTTGTTTGACTGCTGGACCTAACTGCACTTATAGCAGCCCATAACATTCAAATAGATCAAGTCTGAAGTAAATCTAATGTGTAGAGCTGCTCTCTTGGCGTATTTGTACGACTGGTTTTATGTTTTGTTTTTTATATTCTTTATACATCCCTGGCACTCATTCTAATGATGTCTTTGAATGAAGACAGCTCTTAATTAATCTACCAATTATGTGCTGAAAAATAGCCAAATTACATGTTAAGCCCTCCTTTTACATGATGTAGTTTTAGGTTTTGCCAACCCAGAGCCAGGCTATGTTAAACTTTTAGTTTTTAGTTCATTACTTCTCTGTAATTAACAAATAATTGTTAAAATGAACAAAGCTAATGTTTATGTTGGGATGTGTTCTTGAAATTCTCTTAATAAATTTAAATACGTATGACAGTTTCTTGTTTTTAGCTTTTAACGTACAATATATTAATAGATAGAGTTCCCTTTTGCCTACCTGCAGGTGCTGCTTTTCTGCATCACCTCTGCTCTGTGATACCCCGACAGCTTGCAGAAACCATCATTGCTGTAGACGATGGGCCAGTCCACTATCTGAGCATTTCCCAGGACAAAGTTGGTATCTGTTTTAGAGTGAACAGGAAATAAAAAGGGCAAATAACTCGCAGCATTTCCTAAAAATAGCATTGTAGTGTAACATACTTCAACTACAGGGTAAGGGAAAAGACCTGTATCTTAAACTGAAAAAGTAAAAAAGTTATTGACCACTATCCATCTATATCTGTATCTCTCTTTCTATTTTATAAGCATATGTTTATCTTAGTAATATCTATCATTAAAAAGATTGGTGACTTAAAGCAGTTTAAAGATTTTTATTAGAGTCCACGGTCGCCTACGGCTCATTAAACACTCAGGGCAAGTGTAAACAAATGTAACCAAACATAAACTCTTTGCTTATGCAGAAAGCATCCAACTATCTGCTTCATTAACTTGCTTCTTGGCAGTGCAAAAACAGGTTTTTATTGCTTTTTTATATTTACCTATGTAGAGTTTGTAACAGGCCTAATTGGCTGCTTAATGTGTGTGTGTGTGTGTGTGTGTGTGTGTGTGTGTGTGTGTGTGTGTGTGTGTGTGTGTGTGTGTGTGTGAAAAAGTAGTTATGTTTGCCATTAATTTATAGATATAGAAAACTGTAAATATCTGTATCTACCCTTTATGGAGAATAGAACACATTTGTTATCATGTGGCATATTTTGAATTATTCAGAGCAAAACGTATTTGTGGCTAAATGTTAATAAGCTTAAATAACCAGACTCGCATGCGTACTTGCTTCCATCCTTTTTTCAACCTGTCAGCAGTTATATAATTAGCCTACTCAAGCTGTTACTCATGTCGTAATACATTAAATAAACAGATAGATTTGCTATTTTTTTTATTTTAGGGGACATTTTAAAAAACCGAGATAAAGTACTACATTGTGCAAATGACTGCAGTGGGTTTTTCTGGGAAACTTTGAAAAACTCAGACAAATTTTAACATGAATATGTGTCACTTTTACAAATAACATTTGCATTTAAATGACAAATGAAATAACTTGTGCATATGCACATTTTGATATTTAAAATGAGGAAAAACATTACGCATATAATGCCTGCAAGCTAGCTCACACAATGACACAATGTTCTACAGGGATCAAAAACAAAGGAAGATTTTGGTGATTTTTATGGATAACATAATAAAATAAAACATACTATGTAGTAGTGGACATAGTGATTTTAGCTAAGATGAAAAACTACACATACAGGCATAGACTATAACAATGTCACAACACTGAGGTAAAGGAGCAGGAGGGAAGGAATTCAAAACACTGGGTCACAAAACACAGTTTATATATCACATCTAAACACAAAAACACATGAATAATCACTAAAAGCATGGGGACGATGCACAGAACATTTCATGCCAACATGTTATTTTGCAGTGAACACATGTTAATGTTGGGATCCTGGGAGGAAGGAGGCATAAAAGGAGGCATCTGTTAACTCACTAATGGGTTGCAGCAAACATTTCAGATCTGAGCTTTGTAAATTAACAGCATTTGGTCTAGAACATTAAGTGTTACATTACAAAAAGAGAGACACTGACGGGGGGAATATGAGCAGCACGCCAAATTAAACTTCATAGTACCTGTCTGCCTATGTGACAGTGTCCAAACTGAAATGTTTGAAAAGAAAAGAGGGTTAACAGATTACAGAGAGAAACATGCACTGAATGTCAAACAAACAGAGACACGCTTGTGTTTAACTTGAGTAGCTGCTGATAGACATTTAAAGCAACTATCTGAAAAAAAACTATTCTGATTAAGTTAACACATTAGTGGCCACATGAGTGCAGATAAAAACAGAAACAAGCATGCAAACTTAATCACATTTATAACCCTGTGATCAATTTTTTTAAGCTTTGATTTCATCTTTAATAACTTCTGAGAGAAATATTTGCCACTTTAGCTGCTAATGGATTCAACTTTCTTCAGCTAACATCAGCTTCACTTATACACCCATTGCCCCGCTCAGTAGCTACACTTGTTCAACTGCTCATTAACAAAAATATCCAATCAGCCAATCGGCAGCAACTTGACATATGTAGGAATGCAGCCATGGTCAAGATGACCTGACAAAGCTCAATCTGAACATCGAAATGGGAAAGAAAGGTAATTTAAGTGACTTTAAATGTGGTAAGGTCGTTAGAGTCAAATGTGCTGCAGGTCTTGATGGAGGTCCTAAAAATAAGCATTTTGGTTTAATTCGATAAAATGTGGAAAATGTGTAACAGAATGGCAACTGCATAACCTGACAGTGCACTACCATAAACAACAGCAGCTGTTTCAGCAGCTGAATAATCATTCTAACAGCTGATCATCAGCTGGGCCTGAACTGGTAGCATTCTGTTTTTGTTGATTGGTTATAATTATACTAATTTCTGAGATGCATTGTAACAGTTTTCGAGGTTTCCAGGACACTTTTGTGGCACCTTTACTCGAAACAAATAAAAGCGACCTGTTGTGCTTTACCCTATTTTATGTGGGACCAACCGTAAAAGCACCTAAAGTAATGCCAGCATTGCATTTGCACATAACTAGATGAGTTGCAAATATAGTGTAACATTATCAGTGTTGCTCAGTGCTCTTAAAATGCCTGGACTACATACACTCTTCTACAACACTGCTACAGAAAAACATAAATACAAAATAAATTGTATAGCTAACATGACTATGTTCTACAAAAGACAAGGTAAGTTTATATTACAGTATCAAATATAACACTAATATCAATGTAATCTGACGTTGTTTCAGCTGTTTCTTCAACCATGCCTATCTTATATTTTTTTGTTAGTATACTGTCATTTGAAAAGACAAGTAAACAGACGTATGCAGGTTGTTACTATGAACCAAATTTTGGGAGAAAAAGTTTCAAACAATGATCTCTAATCTCTATGAGCCAGAATCTCAGGCTTCAGTCTGTTTTTTTCCATGTGATGTTTCTATACAGTCGTCTTCTACAGGGGCAGCACGTAGAACTCTCAGTGCTGCCCCTCGGCAGGCTTCGAGATGTCAGCCAATCAGAGGAAAATAGACTTTAGTAAAGAAATCTAGGGATTGTTTTGGACAAGAGGACGAACTCAGGGGCAACATATAAAACAGGTATATCGAAGACGTTTTTTAAACTTTGAGACATGCAAAGCTAATCTAGTGGAATCCCAGAATAAAAATACAGAGGTGGAAATGAGCATAATATGTACCTTTTTAAGTTACTGACATGTGTAATTGAGCCATCAGTGCTGTTCTTTGTGACTGTTCGTTTCCTTTTAAGACAAGTGCTGAGAAAAATGTTTGACAGGTTTATTAAATGG
The DNA here is from genome assembly GCF_041146795.1 of Maylandia zebra. Classification (NCBI taxonomy): domain Eukaryota; kingdom Metazoa; phylum Chordata; class Actinopteri; order Cichliformes; family Cichlidae; genus Maylandia; species Maylandia zebra. Next base: position 10,544,633 of record NC_135179.1, on the reverse strand, counting down.
GGAGTGTAAGTATAGTGAGAGAAGAGAAGATATCTGCATAATTTAAAAGTCAAAGTAGGTGGTGAACTGCTGGGCACGAAAATCAAAAAGTTGTCTTGAACACTGTCGTCAAAATATAGCACAAAGCTAGCTATTTAAAAATGAATGACTGGTACATAAAAGGAATATTTCATTGTTTGCGAATGCCCACCCACCACTGTCTCAGTGGCATCCAGCAAATTATAGTCTCGGCTCCTTTGTTTCAAGCTTGGGAGAGATTTACCGCTCACTAATCCATCATGGGCTGCCTAAGGTCATAAGAAAAACATATGTATCTGCTTTTGTTTTTAACGGGTGGATTTTCTTAAATATATTATACAGCTTAGGAATCCAGACATCACGCTGTAAAGCCAGCCTCACTGTGAAGAGATGCTGTCACTGTCTCTGAGCAGGCTGCTCCCTGTTTGTCATAACACATTTAAATGTAGATATGTGCAGCAGGAGCAGACTGACAGTGAGGCGGAGAGTTCATGCACAGAAACATGGTGGTTTCACATGTGTGAACCCCTATTTAAAAAAAAAACAAAAACAAAAACATAAAGATAGTACGTATCCAGTAATTTTCCCAAAATGTGTCTCATGACAGAGGCAACAAACGCAGGTGGTTCTCTGTCACAGCTAGCTGTCAACTCTCCAGTCCGTGCTGTCACGTCCTGTTGGATCTAAAAAACACAGAAAAGCTACTTTCTGTGTTTTTACTGAAGCCAGAACAGTTGGCTTAACAAATCCCACTTGTCTCTATAAGTTTAAAAAAGAAAGAATCTTAATTTTAGTTCATGTTTTTCCTGAGAAGTCTGGTCTGTGTGTTTTCTTTCAGTGAAATGTAACTCAAAATGGTATAACAGAAAGCCTAAATCCTCTTTATTAACTGATTCATAGCACCAGTTACAACATGGTGCAAGGCTTTCCAGACTCCATGAAGAAAAGTGAACATGATAAAAATAACTATTAGGATTATGTTTGGACAAATGTCAACTACTTTTGGATACATTTTTAGATTTAGTTTAATAAATAATAATGCCTCAGATGTTGATAATAAAATCCCAACAGCTAAATTTCAAACTGACCTGTAACTTAAAGGGAAATTAAAGTGAATGCTATCAAAAGCAGGACTTTTCACTCTCTATATTATACTGATAATCTATTTATGTGAAAACTGTAGAAATAAGTATCATGCCAGACATTTCTGAGCCATACAGTCTTTCCTTGGACATTTCCAATGGTCCTATGTAATCAGTAGTACATTTAATGCTTGTAATGCACACAGTGAAAAAGTGAAAGTGAAAAAATGAAATAATTTTAAAGATGAATATGCTTACTCTAAATACATGAGTGAGATATTGACAGTCCTACTAGAAACATTAATCAGAATGTTTAACACCCAGTAGTTTTTCCCCTCCTGGTAAAAAGATCACAAAAATGTTACTTTAAAAAAATCTCAATAAAGGATTCTTAATTAATTAGCCCTCCTCGTTATTTAGTTAATTAGACTAGTTGACTGTGTCGAGGCATTTATTATGTCTAGCTTTCCAAAACAGAGTAGAGTTCATTTTTAATGTTTAAATCGCATCATCCTTACCGTTCGACCGTCTGACAATATTCTCCAAAAAAGTATTCTGAGGGGCCACAAGTCCCCTCCGACCCCCCGCCATCCTACCGCTTCACTCAGTCGTCTGCAGGTGAATCGTTACTCCGCAATCTGCAGTTGGTTTTCATGGTGTCTCAGGCTCTGAGCGGATTTCTTGGACAGAGGCTGGCTGTCTGGTGTGCTCATTAGCTACCTCCCAAGCCCGGTGTGGTGCGTTGGCGCCTCTTACGCACCTCATCATCCAGGAGAGGAGAGGAGAGACTCTGGGTTGGCTGTTATTGACTGGTGTTACTAACAGGACCTGGAGCTCCATCTGCTGGACATAATTATGCGTACACTGAAAGTTCGCAGTGGCTCCTGCTCTCAACAAACTGCAGTAGTGGAACTAAGAGCGTTTAAGTCACGCGGGGATTAGCAAATGAAAGAACCCAACAAGCACAACTCTGATGGCCAAAGGCGAAATGGAACCCCTAGGACAGACGTTTTGAAGTCATATTTCTCTTTGGAAAATAAATTAAATATCCACACAGAGGCCAAGGCAACTGCAAAGGGACTCAAAAATAACCTCAAAGAACTGAAAATGACCTCCAAACAGACACCACCCCCCAACTAACATAAAATATACATTAATAGACACAAAATCTTACAAAGACTACAACAATAGACCATGGGAATTAGGGCAAATCTTCTTAAAAGACCCTCAGTTTTTTTGGTTTTAGATGTAAAAGTCAAATCTCAAACAGTGAGGTTTAATCTCTCTTATAAGTTTGCAGGTGTTATTAAATTAAGAAAAAACCTTCCTAAAATCTCCCCAGGAGAATTCTGGTCAGTTAATTTGTAGGAACAGTAATGCTGAACTTTGTGGTTTCCTCTTTGTTTACTGCCGTGAGCTCTTTCTAGAACATTTTTTTCATCGCCTCATAAATCTTGCTCAATTATTTCGGACTCGTAGTTGGCCACACTAAGACAGGCTAAGAAAACAAATCCTGCAGTGACATTTCCATCGAAATTAAAACAGTTTAGGTGGAAAGAATGACGTCATGAATGGTTTGCAGGTGAGGGCTTCAGGTTTTCTGTCCTCACAGTTTGGGCTCGCCTGTTGTTGCAAGTCTAAATCAGACTGGATGGCTACTATGGAAACCAGCAACCAGCCTGCGCTGCAGAGAAGCTCTGGTTACCGCTGTTTTGTGCTACACCAATTAAAAAGGTGGAAAATGGCAGAATCTTCCTGCTGTTTTACTATTTCACTGTCCTGCACACACTGATAGAAAGACAGGAGCAACCAGAGCACATTATCTTCTTATATTATTGGCAGTTACACTTTAACCCCTCATGTAGCATCTGCAGGCATTATGCACACAAAATCAAAGTGTTTATGCTCACCATGTGGACGTCATTGACGATAAACCCTCATTGGGGTGGGTACATGAGCCTGATGGCTCCATTTAAGGGCAGGTGATTTCCGAGTCAGTGTTTGCTTTTCTTTCTTTTCTTTTTTTTATTTGGTCACAACTTACTCCAGTCTTTCCTTAAAAGGATAATAATCAGGTCACCTGCTGGCTTTTCCACCTGTCTGGTGATATAATTATGAATTATTACATAAAAGCAATAACTGTTATCAGACAACAGTGTAATGCTGCGTGTGTGCAGATTGGTTGTGCTCTCACTGACAGTCAGTATCTTCTTTAGTGCTATCAATTAACTAAAACACAGATTTATGTAGAACACAAACTATATCAGCATCTCATACTATTGTTTGTGACACTTCTTTAAACCCTCATTGTAAAAAAAGAATTTTAACAAAAGTGTTTATACTATACAGTGAATTATTTCTTATATCCACGGCCAATACAGCATGTGTTATGCATTGTCTGCTTTATTGCTTGGAAATACTGAATGATGTCTTAAAGTAAACTACAGATAAATTTGCCTCAGGTCTGTGTTTCCATTTAAGGGCATGTAATTTGAGTTTGTGTTTGGGTCACACCTTCCTCCATGTCCTTAAAAGGTTCTTCCTCCAGATACGTATTGGTTCTGTCAATATTACTGATATGTGATGGCAATAACCACTGTTAGACAACAGTGTTGTGCTGCATCTGAGTTTTCATGAGGGCCAATAATCCAGAGTCTCTGGAGAGCCTTAGATTTGTGGCAATAGCAGGAATCATAAAGCATATCTTATCACAAGACTACAGAGCAGTAGATAAAATAACAAGGCTCATTACCTACAAACACAATTCCTTAAAAGGATCAGTGAATAGAACCAAAGCATTTCCTTTAGATTAAAAAAAAAATATTCCTCCCACTCTTATAAAACTTCAAAGGGTCAAAAAGGCTTTACAGTCACAACAAATTAAAATGTGTTCAATTGTTTGTTAAAGTTACATAATTGCGCCCTAAATGCCCCAGATAATCGATATAATTTCTCAGTTTTCCTCATGGAATATACTTGTGCAGCTCATTCAGTTAAAGAGCTTTTGTAACCAGTGGGGAGGCTGAACTTAAAAGTGTATTTTGTTGTTAAGCTCTTAATTAAGGACGCACAGATAAAACGTGGCTTTTGAAGAGAATTTTATCCAAAGAAAGCTACATCGAAAGGAAGAATGCCAGTCACATTTTCAGCCGAACCCAAAACATCTGCGAACAGAGAGAGTGAGAACGGTCTTTTGGGAACACTTCAAGGTGGCTTCTCAGTTGACAATAAGCAAATCAGTAATAATAAGCCATAATAAACAAAAACAGGGCTTCTTTGGACAAATTAACTGTTTTAGATTGTTATACTATAAACACAGTCTTTGCATGTCACTTCACACGTTAACTTGACCAGTTCTTAGTGATTCTCAGATGACTCAGGTGATCTGTGATGCGTTTGTGTTCAGGAAAATTCGCAAAGCTGGCCTCCTTGAGCTTGAGCCAGTTCTGGGCTCTGCGTTCTGCTGCATGCCCGTGCTCCTGTTCCTGGGTCATGTACGGCCGGCTGATCCAGTACTCGTTCTCAGCTTCGCGCTCCAGCTGCTTCAGTGTGTTGCGTTTCATTTGCCAAGTAATCTGTCGAGGCCGTCGATACTTTCCGATCCACTGCTTTCCAGGAATACCTTTTCGCAGAAGGGTGAGGGTGAGGAACATGATGGCAAATTATTTCTGTGAAAGACAAAAACAGCTGAAATTAGGGACTGCTGTGGTGACAATTTATGACAGCAAAAGGGCTTTGGTGAAAATATAGCGGGGCTTCAGAGACACATTCAAAACTGGCAGAAAATAACCAAAAGACAAAGTGATTACAAACTTGAACATTTTAAATGAAAAATGATTTCTTTTGAGAAAGGGCTAAAAATAAAAAGTACATTGAGGGAAAGCTGTCAGGTTATACTGCCATTAAATCCAATGAAGGTTGGGACAGACTGGCAATTGCTTGACAAACCAGTTTACTAAGACGTTTGGATTTTCAAGTTTTGTTTAAAAAAAAAGAAAAGAAAAAAAGCATACAATAAACAATTCCCATAATGCTAACTACATACTGCTATGAATCCAACTGTACACTGAGAAACTTCACTATTTCACCAATAAAACTTCATTTTAGGGGAAACTTTATTTTTTTACTTTAATCTAACAGCCACACTCAGTATGCGTCAGGAGCAATTCAGCGTTCAGTATCTTGCCCAAGGATACTTCGGCATGCAGACTAGAGCCAGAGATTAAGCCACCAGCCTTCCGATTGGTAGACAACCCACTCTACCTCCTGAGCCACAGCCCGTAAAAAAAGAAAAAAAAAATGCTGCAAATGATGAAACATAAAAAGACCAGATTCAAGCCATCATGCTTCATGCTGCATTCAGATTTTCCTTTTAAAAAGGCCAAACGGAAAGAACAGAGTAGCTACCTAGACTTAGGAATGTTTACACTGCACTCCAAAATATTATAACTAATGGCGAGTTATTAAAAATAAATAAATAAATAAAATATGCACACTATGAATATCCTATACTAATCCTCTTGCTAATTAAAATAAATCTGACTTACATCTGAATTATTCATTTATTCCAACATTCACTATAAATATTGCAATGACATCCTTAAAGTACATTTTGGGGGTCATGTTAATTGTGCAGTGATACTCTGATATAAAATATATTATATATGATATAACAGGAAACAACTAGGGTTATAATGCAAAATGAGGAGCCTGGTGATGTGCATGAATAGAGTGGCATGGGACAAATTTCTAGCAAAACCTACATTTGCCCCCTAAATTATCTGCTTCGTGAACCAATATCAAATGTTAATTATACTATCAAACATTTATAAAAGGTAAGTTTTTATCCAACGGTTTTACTGAGGTCAGATTAAGCTGTATGTGATTCATCAACTAAAAACAACCTTGACGCCCCACAAGTAAATGCCCTTAACACAGAAACCGTTATAAAAAGAAAAAATTCATAAAATGTATTAAGAGTCTAACCTTTTTGTTATAAAGGTGGGAAAATATTTAAAAATATGGAACAAGCAAATACCTCAGCGTGGTTTAAATGCAAAGCTGTAAATGGAAGCTCTAAACGAAAGCTAATGTCAACCGTGCTTCACGTTGCAGAACAAGGACAGTTTAAAAACGGATCATTTCAGAGTCACAGCAAGCACACAATGGGAAACCACGCATCTAATCTTTAACTTACCTTCTAACTGCGTTAAAAGCAGCCGAATCTCTGACCAGAAGACAGGTTCACTCAATTTGATTATAATACAAAGAACAAAAAAGGCAGAAAACAAGCCGCATAACTAGCATCCGCAGCTAACTTCCCGGGTCAATCGTTGTATTTCCGGGCAAACTATGGGGCCTAAAAAGGCCCAAAAGTCTTCCGAAATACGCGTTTGTTTCTTTGTTTTTAAAGAAAGGCTTAAAACTATTTATAAATGTGTAATTAGGAAATTATTAGAAAAAAGTATCATACTCTGAAATTTAAATTGTTTATCAGGTCGTGTCATTGCAAATTTACGCATCTGAGCGTTAAAAAAAAAACTGCTACTTTATTTAAGTTGTTTGTTTATTGTGAATTTAAATACTGCAATTCATATAAACCTTTTTTTCTGATCAAAGTTTTTGTTTGATATCCTGGAAAACCCGCTGAGTCAGAGGTGGTGACTAAAGCTAACTGACCCACCAATGACCTCTTTTTTTCTTTTCTTTTTTTTTTTTTTTACAGCCTCGCTGATAATTTGTCAGTCTCCTCCCATCACGGAGTGGCTTTAAGATCAGGCTCCCAGCGCGTTTCCTCAGTTCCTTTTCCAGCGCTTTCAGGAAGAAAGTCTAAAATGTTTTTCACATTATTTTCACCAACCACTTGGACGTTGCTGGCGATCGTGTTTACCCTGCTTTTGCTGTGAGTATTCTGCGAAGGAAACAAATGGGTGTCAAGCTTTGTTATTAGTTGTGATAGTTATTTGTTTATAATAACTGATGTCATATCGATCTCAGCTTTTCTTCTTTTTTTGTAACACAGGTATGGAATTTGGCCATATCGTTTTTTCAAAAAGCTGGGGATACCTGGACCATCGCCTCTCCCTTTTGTTGGAACAGGACTTGGCTTCAAAAAGGTAAGGAAACCAAACACCAACATAGTAATACACCTCACCTTACAGTAAAAAGGAGCTGACTGATGACTGACAATGAGTACCTGTCTTCTCTATTTAATTTGAATGCATACATTCTATTCTAAAACACAGTTTCCTGCATCTTCTTGTAGGGAATTCTTGCTTTTGACCAAGAGTGCCATGCGAAGTATGGGGACATCTGGGGGTGAGTTGTTGCTTCATGTGAAAGATGTTTTCAACTCATGTATCCAAGTACACTTAGCTGCACTTACGTGTCTTTTAAATAAGCTGTGCGTGACTAAGATTGGGAATATTTCCTGTTTTTATGAAGGTGTTCCTCCTTTGGACCTGAAATAGTTTTAAAAAAAGTGCAAATCTCTTTTGGTTGAAGCATGAAGATCCAAAATGTTAACTCAAATGACTAGATGCCTCCTTTTTGCAGGTTGTACGATGCAAGAACACCGGTTTTAATGGTGGCTGACCCTGAGATTATTAAAACTGTCACTGTGAAGGAGTGCTACACTGTGTTTACCAACCGCAGGGTAAGAGACCCTTTGTATCACATAGCAAAGTGAAACCTACGCAAAGGGACCTTTGTGGGTTTATTTGCATGAATGTGTTAATTTAGCCGTCATTCAGTAGCAGGAATAGTTTGACTGCCTGACAACCTGCCTGGTTTTGGGTACTAATGAAACATGGGAAATGTATTTTTTTTTCTTCAAATTTGTCATTTGTACTCACTTATGCACATATTAAAAAACAGCATTACAGACATAACAGACGTGCTTGTTATTCTAGTTTGTTATTAATCTTTGTGCTAAATTAAGATAAGTTGCAGCTTGTTGTATAATTATATATTTGACAAAAAAATTACAATATACATTTCCATATGTATTCTATATGTACATTTTAAAATATTTTTTTTTACTTTCTTCTATGTATAATAATAATATGCACACCATAGAGTCAACCTAGAGATAAAGGTGTAAAGACATTACAGTTGCATTACATTATCTCAGCAAAGTTCATAAGTTGATGTTGGACATGGAGATGCTGGAGGAAGCTAAATTTAAGCTTTAAGTGTAATTTAATTTTCACAGGATTCTGGTTTTATGAATGGACCTCTGGATGATGCAGTTTCAGTAGTCAAAGACGAGAGGTGGAAAAGAATTCGGAGCACCGTGTCCCCATGCTTCACCAGTGGAAGACTGAAACAGGTTGATATAATGTATCAGTTATGTTGTAACTCCAATTTTGTTAATCTGTCTTAAGGAAATTCTCTCTCATGTCTTATGAAAAGTTCTGTCTTTCTGGTCCAACATTGTTAGTTACATTGATGTATATAGTATCTACATTTTTTTTTTTGTCTCTGTAAACCCACTGACATGCATTCCAAACAAAACATAAATAATATAATTCTCCTACTTTATCTCCTTGTTAAGGTTTATCCCCTTGTTGCTCGCTATGCAGACCGACTTGTTGCTAAACTTGAGGAAACGAATTTGGATGAACCCATCAATGTCAAACAGTATGTTGTTAATCTTTAATATGCCAGCATATTGCATTGTTCATCCTATAGTAAATAATGCTCTGACTTGTCTTTTCCAATTCTCATAGGTTTGTGGCTCCTTACAGTTTAGACACTGTGACCAGTGCTTCTTTCAGCGTGGAGACGGACTCCATAAACAATCCAAATGATCCTGTGAATGTGCAGGTCCAGAAGGTCCTTAACTTCAAATTTTGGCCTATTCTTTTCCTAAGTATGACCTCCTTTTGACCCTTATTCAAACTCCATTTGCTCATATAGTATTGCTAGGTTTTTAATTTTTGTTCAACTGCTCTTTTGTCTCCTTTCAGTGATTTTTCCCTTTGGTAAACATCTGCTGGAGCTCCTGAAGATTGAAATCATGCCCAAAGACAGCATTGACTTTTTCTACAACATCATTAAGAGATTTAAAACCCAGCATCGTGAAGATGAATCTGTAAGAATAACATTTATAAAAGAAGTTCAACATTTCACAAAATCAAAGGCTTTCTATTTTGTTACATTATATTTAAAGATTAATGTCTGTGAAGTGCAGCAATCAAGATCATTATATTAGCTTGAAAACAGGAAATGAGCTGCCTACCCTTTATCTACAAATTTTTGTTCTGGTTTATTTTAATTTGTATTAAAAAAACAAAACTAAAGATGAGAAATGTGTTTTTTTTCCACAGGTTTAATAACCTGACTATTAGCTGGTCAACAATTGAAAACTGTGTTCATCTTTTACATACAGTCTACCCATATTGCAGATATTTGCAATTTTCTTCTGCTGTTGTCTTTCAGTCACCCATATTTGAGTCAATAGACTTTGAGCAAGTTTGCATTTGTTGCTGACACTGAATGTTGTCTTTTTGGTCTAGGCCCGAGCAGACTTCCTGCAGGTGTTAATTCAGAGTGAGATCCCAAAAAAGGAGTATAAGAATGATGAAGAACAGCCAAATAAAGGTATGTTTTTACCAGAGAGGTAATCCATAAACAGGGATATTATATCCCTATAACATCCCTGCAAATATTTAGAGACAGCCAGGCTGGCTATGAGTATCAAAAATGTACACCAGGAAGGTTGGACTTTAAATCAGTGTTTAACCAATACCAGTCAGTTATTACATTAGGAATACACTAGCTTTGAATATGATTCTGAAACTGACAAGGATTTTTCTCTTTTTGATAGGTTTGACTGAACATGAGATCCTTTCCCAGGCCTTGATCTTCATCTTGGGAGGCTATGAGACCACCACTACCACTCTTACATACATGCTTTATAATCTGGCCACCAACCCTGATGCGTTGCAGACCTTACACAAAGAAATCGATGCTAACCTGAAGAAAGATGTACAGTAATTTCTCACATAATTTGTCTTGTTACCGTAGCAGACAGTCTTATCACATTTTCCTTTTTTGTGATTGTGTGTTTTCATATTTTGCCTAGGCACCCATTTCTTATGAGGAGCTGACCGACCTGCAATACCTGGACCATGTTATACTCGAGTCATTGCGTTTGATTCCCACTGGCCCTCGGCTCGACAGGACATGCAAAAAAACTGTGCAAGTGCATGGCCTCACCATCCCTGAAGGAACCGTAATTGGGATTCCTGTGTGGCTGTTGCACAAAGACCCACGCTACTGGAACTCACCTGAGCTTTTCAGACCAGAGAGGTAAATCTGCAATCTTATCAAGAATCAATCTTGGTTAAATCTTGGAAACTATTACTAAAGAAAGGGTGCTTTACAAGGTTTATTTCTATAGACTAAGCCACTCATATCACTTTGTCTTTGTAAACCTTACAAACAAATCTGACATAAATGCTGAAATACCGTTGGGTTTTCTGACAAGAAGTGACTCAAAGACATCTACACAATCATCACAACAAGACAAAGCAAGGCTGTATCGAAATTAGTTATAGATTTATTTTAAATACATTTATAAAAAGATTCAATTTCTTTTCATCTTTTTTAGATTTCTGTGTATTTGCATAATTCCTTCTATTTAAATATATACAAATTATAGTTCCCATCAGTTTATTCTTAATATTTCAAGTAATGAAGTGATGACATTTTGACATTTTTGAAAATTTAATGAAAATCAAAAACTTGAATCTCTCATTTGTAACACTCAGGTTCTCTTAATTGGATAGTTTGCAACAGTCCCTTTGGCAGCAGGTTCCACACATGGATTTTGGGCCATTCATCCCATTTATCCTGACAGATCCTCTCGAGCAGACTTCATGAGAAGTTTTAGGTCCCTTTACTTTTAGTCAAGGATAGCCAGAGACTTATCCAGTGGTGTCTTAAGACTGTGTTAAAGCTTCATCAGGATGTGATTTAGGAGACGCCGAATCTTATCTCATTATAGACACCCAAAAACTTTCTGTAGTCCAGGGGCCACGCTGTGCTGTAGAGGGTTAACAGTATTTGTTTTTGTGTTAGAGCACTGAAGTTAAAACTACAAATATTCTTACTGAATACTACACCTGAAATTAATGTAAAAAAAAAAAAAAGAATTCAACAGAGGATTTTTTGCTACTGTTTCGAGTAGCTAGATTAACTGCATCCTCTGTAACAGCATGCAGAGCCTTTTCCTTTTACGTAGTAACTCCATGATTTTAAAGGCTTATTTGATCTGTATCTGCAGGTTCAGTAAAGACAGCGGAGAGGAGGTGAACCCATATGCGTACATGCCGTTTGGACTCGGCCCTCGTAACTGCGTTGGGATGCGCTACGCCCTCCTCGTCATGAAAATGATTATTGTCCGTCTCTTGCAGAAGTACACTTTGGAAACGTGCAAAGAGACCATGGTAAGAGCAACACTCCTCCACATTCAGACTATGATGCTACTTTTTTGTCCTGTCCCTGATGTTACATCCATTTCTTTTCTCTTCTTTAGATTCCACTTCAGTTTGACTGGAAGTTTCAGCCAGTTCAGCCTGTAAAACTCAAGATTGTTCCCAGAAATCAGTAATCTAAGAGGGAACATCTTCAAATCCCATCAAACATGTTATTTTATGCTTTTGCTTTAACGTGAGGGAACTGCTGCCAGGAATGACATTGTTCATGTAATTTCTTTTTTCAGCTGCTATTTTGATGAATCAAATGTATTTTAATTCCCTTTTTTTACTGTGTTGAATGTTTAATCTGACTTTTCTGTGTTCAAAAAACACATCTACCTTTGCTATTTCTCCTTTTATGGTTAATTGCATGAATTTCTTGATGACATTCTTGGACTTGTGACTTCTGAAAAGTGCAAACATGCATATTATCTTTTGACACTTCTGCTTTATGGGTCACATTTCTTCCTTGTTTGGTTTCTTTTTTTGTGTCAGTTTGGTAGAAATTGGTGTCTGTTCATGTATGAGCTTCGTGATGCAATAAATACAGTTACAACTAGAAATTCAGAGTCTTGTGAAAGTCTGTCTTGAGACTGTCAGGGCCATGAAATAAGCTCCTGGCAGTGAACACACATCTCCCTGATGCATGTAGCTTATTATTGGTGGCAGTGGCGGTCCTAGCCTATTTAGCGCCCTGGGCGAACACTCCCTCTGATTGTTTCAGGATGGCCTGCCATTATCCAATGACACATCTGCTTACCTGTATCTTTTGCTCGTTTCTCCTCCTCTTTTCTCATTTTTATAAACTGAGCACCTGATGGCTTTGAACTTTTCTTGTCCATCTTCCATTGGTTTTAATTTTGCACTCCAGTATGAACACCCATCCCCCAACACAAGGATCACCACAACATAACCTAACAGACCTACACCTTAGTTCACAGATTCGATTTGTCTAGGGTTTATTTCTGGGATTTCACACAACCCAGGATTCAAATCATGATTACATAATGGGCTTGGATTTACAGCATTACGATTGAAATATGCTCTATTTGGAAGCAGCCGGCCCCCTCCCCTTTCGACGGGTTGTGTGTGAGACTTTAAATTATCAAACTGTAAATTATAAATTTTAAATTGTTATTGATCCCTTTACCCCTGGTCCTAAAGTGTATATTTATTTTCTTACTCTTCCTATATACACTCAACAAAAATATAAACGCAACACCTTTGTTACTGCTCCCATTCCCCATGGGATGGACGTAGAGACCTAAAATTCATTCCAGATACACAATATAACCATCCCTCCCAAACAGTGGTCACAAATCAGTCCAAATGTGTGGTAGTGGGCACATCTGCTATATTGAGATAATCCATCCCACCTCACAGGTGTGCCACATCAGGATGCTGATCTGACATCATGAGTAGTGCACAGGTGTAATGGGCGATAGAAAACCGATCGGTGCCTATGCCATTCCCAATATGCGCTGGCATGATGTTGGGGCAGCATGAGTTCGAGCAATTTTATTTTATTTTTTTGCCGATGCCCGTGATGCCGCCCCGGGCAACCGCCCGTGTCACCCGTATCAAGAACCGCTACTGATTGATGGTATCTGTCTCCACCTAGCGTCAACAGCTGCCAACCAGCTTCTACTGATAATTTGTTTTAAACGTTGACAGCTGTCCACTGCTGATTATATCAAAAGGAAATCTTACAATATGTCGTCAAATCCAAACACTTGAATTATAAATTTGTACTTGATGTACTGAATCTTTTTATTTTATTTATTTATTTATTTTTACCAAATTCCAGAACAAAATCCTAAACCTGAACTTCAGTGCTTCTGTTTTTAACAGGACTTTATAAATTTATAAGTCCATGAGTACAAGAGTTGTATCTTCTCTTGTAACTTGCAAGACTACGAATAAGCACGTTTCCCGTAATGTAGTACTATTGTTTTAGATCTTGAATAAGTCCTCTGCTTCCAGACAGGAGGAGTCATTAGTTATATTAATGGAGTAAAATCAATCATAAACATTTAATTAATTTATCCAAACAATCAAACAGTCATGCAACATAAACAGAGTCACATATATAACTAACAGTAATAGCGGAAGTCACTTTTTTTGAGATTTTCAATTAATGAAGTTCCCTAATCTAAAATTATAACTTGCAAATGAAGTGAAAATGTCACTCAAGTGAAAATTGTATGTGATCTATTTTCTACTCTGACAAATTAAATGTACAAAAATAATGATGATGGTGATAATTTGAAGGCATAAAAGGATAAAAAAACAAAATGAACTTAGAGTTATCTTTGGTAATTTAATTTTTATACCTTAAACTTGGCAACGTGAATACAGCACAATAATTGAGTTGGCTGATGTAGTTGTCTGAAAACCACCTGAAGCTATGAAGTATAAAGGTGAGCTCAAGAACTGTATACAGTTCTTGAGCTCACATCCAAGAATAGTTTATATATGGGTGCGTGTGTTTGCATTATAAAGTTTGCTTTTTAAGACCCATTGGTAACACACTTTTGTATTACACAATCAGTCATCGGTGCCAATAGTATCTAGGGGAAGAGCCAGCAGGTGACCTGATTATCACAACCTTTTAAGGAAATATTGCAGTAGGTTGTAACTAAATAAACTGTGACCTAGAAAGCATTTGCCCTTAAATGGAGCTACTAACACCAGGTTGATTTACCCGCCCCAATGAGAAATTATCAGCAGCAAAGGTGAGACAGTGAGCATAAACACACCTTCAGGTGTGAGCAAACCTTTAATGACATTATTCTTTGCACGTTGTCACCAGAAGCATTTTTTAGTCTGTTTTAATGTGTCCACCTAAGGGTCCAAAGTAATTGAGCATGATTTATAAAGTGGTGGGAAAATCAATTTCACAGTTGTAGACAAAAAGGAAACCATAAAGTTCACCAATACTGCTCCACGAAACTGAATTTATCCTCAAAAATCTAAGTAAGCAGAATGCTACTTGGAAGACTGGAGGAAACGTTTTCTGTGTCAGACCCAGCTCAAGCCTTTCATCAGTCATCACAGAAAAATAAAGAAACAGTACTCATAAAGTTTACTGATGCTATTAAACGAAAAGATGCCCTCAGTGTGGAGTGTCTAACATAGCCTAATATTTATACAGGTTCAGGTGTTTTCTAGTCAATTCTTTAGTCTCTGAACAGAGACACACCAAAGAGTCACAAGATAAATTTGAATCCTGTCTTTGAGATCTTTTGATTGAATTCTTAAATGCAAGCCAGGACCCTTGCTGGATACCTGGTGGGAATCAAACTTGTGACTATCGGTGCAAAAGTGCATAGTTTTACCACTACACTATTCAGCTGCCTAACATTCCCAAGCTTTTCTCGCACATAAAGTTAATGATCTTTTTTGATTTGTGAAAATAAACCTCACAAATAATATTACAGAGAAGAATTTGCCTGAAATCTGATTTTCATACAACTGAAAAGAAACTGAAACCTTTATACTCAAATGATGTGTGTGTGTGTAATTGTATTTTAAATTCTAATTACATTTACACAGTTTAAATCTAATCAAATAAGACAAAAAGTACTAATAAACCCAGTGTTACATAGGTCGTGCATTTACTAAGCAGTTACCCTTGGCACACTGATACATGTGACCAATATCACTAACATTACATCAGCGTTTTTATCTCCTTGCTCTTCCTCTGTTATTGTGGGAAAGGTTACACAAAACTGCAGAGCATGCGCAGATGTAACAGTTTCACACAAACGTCATAAAAAAAAGAGGATCGGATAACAAGACTTTTATGTCAAAAGTCAGTCACGGACCAACTAAATCACGTAGCAGCCGTGGAAGGTGGAAAAATAACTATTATGGGGATAACGAAGAACTTCAGATTCTAACAGCTTTATAACCGTGAAGAAATATTAAAATGATTCAAAACGAAAGCTAATTTACAGAGCAAGGAGAGCGGCTCGTTTCACACTCACGGCACAAATAACACCGATAACCACACCTTTGTGTTCAAGTTTACCTTCTATAACCCAACAAGATGAAAAACGATCAGAAATGCGTTTAATAAGAACAATAGCAAAACAAAGAAAGAAGAAAAAACGAAATAAAGAAATTAAACATTTTAGCTTAGTTTTATTTTGCCATATGTTGCAGGCAGTGGTGTTCAGTGTGAAGGCTAAAGTGTCTTTTCTTCTCATTCAGTTGTTGCGCAAACACAGTAAGAATGCAAAGAAAAAAAGTTTAAAAGCTTCTGACCCGCCTCTGACCCTTTATGGAGCTTATTACATAATCACATTTCTGTCTCATAGACTCCTCCCACCACACAGAGGCAGATGTTTTAAAAACACAGATTTTCCAGCCTTCTTCCTCACCTGTAGCTTTTTGTCGGAAAGAAGTCGCAATGTTTTTCACGCTGTTTTCAGCAACCACCTGGACTTTGCTGGTCCTGCTTTTCACGCTGATATTACTGTGAGTATTCCTCGACTACTGTTTTGCAAGACAATCGAGCCCTTATCTTATGTCGCGTTCAAACCACCCGTACGTGGAGTTTTGTTTCTCTTGTGTTCCCTTTGTTTTAATGTCCAACTGACGATTTCAGATTTTCTCTGTTTTGTGACACAGGTACGGATTATGGCCATATCGGTTCTTCAAAAAGCTGGGGATACCTGGACCGAGGCCCCTGCCTTATATTGGAACGATGCTGGGCATAAGAAAGGTACGCACAGAAACCAAACTCACCTTAGAGACTGGGATACGAGGAGCTGACTGATTTGATCTTGAAGAAGTGAGAAGGACATATTTAATGTCCTTATCAATCGTCACTATCACTGACCTGCCTGAGCTTTCTGTGTGTTTTTGAACACGTGTCCTACTCAGTGGCTTATTGACTCTAAACAAACATTTTCCTTCTTGCAGGGATTTCCTGGTTTTGACCTAGAGTGTCATGCCAAGTATGGGGACGTCTGGGGGTGAGTATTCACTTCATCAACCAGGAAGTTCACTCATGTTAAAATATGTTTGTGAGCCATGCAATCCCCCCCCCCCCCCCCCCCCCCCCCCCACACACACACACACACACAAAATAAATAAATATACAAAAATTCTGAATTCATTCATGCCAATAATGCTGTGGCCTAAAGCAACTAGAAAACAAAACAAAAAAATGCCTTAAACAATTAGCCATGAATTGTGTTATTGTAAACGGCTGTTGTCTTTTTTGCAGGTTGTACGATGGACGAACGCCGTTGTTAATGGTGGCCGACCCTGAGATTGTTAAAACCGTGATGGTGAAGGAGTGCTACTCTGTGTTCACCAACCGCAGGGTAAGAAGCTCCTCTTTCTATTTCATGAAACCTTTGGACGTCCTGCCACTCTCCATAGAACGTAAAATGTTAGCAAAACATAGGTACAAATACTTTTTCACTTTTTTACATTAACTAAATTGCTAGCAGTGATTTTCAAAGCAACTTGGGAAATGCTGTAGTTTATAGTGTCAGGCTGATGTGTTTAGGAAAACAACAGCAGCACTACAGGGAAAGACTGTTACCACATGAAATGTAAATGAAGTAATATTAAAATCCAAGAGGCTGAACTTGCAGCAGTTCTCTGTGCTTTACACAAAGAGTTACACTTTTATTACTCAAGGGTTACATCAGCCAAATTGTCACTAGGTGTGAATGTGCGAATGAATGTGAGTGCGAATGGTTGTCTGTCCCTGTGTGTTGGCCCTGCGACAGACTGGCGACCTGTCCAGGGTGTACCCCGCCTCTCGCCCTATGACAGCTGGGATAGGCTCCAGCGCCCCCCGCGACCCTGAAAAAAAGGATAAGCGGAAGCGAATGGATGGATGGATGGATGGAAATTATCACATTATTGTTTCTGGGACTGCTTCCTGTACAGCTGAGTTTAAAAAGAGTTGGTGAATATATAAATTATCAGCATTGTACTAGTGAGTGGTGTACTTTGAAGCAGTTTTCTGACATGTTATTTAATCAATAATCATTAAGAAGTGGTAGTAGTTAAGATATTTTTAACAAAAAACAAAACATATTTCCCCGCATCTATATTATCAAACAAACCTGGATAAATATGACGGGTTACTGATTACATTTTACTCGAACCTCTTTGCACTGTAGTACTTATTTATGGTGATGTTGGTATTTGTTGTTTGTTTACTTTGTACTGTTGCATGTACCCATGTGTGTCGATCTATCCAAAGATTGTTCTATATGAACACTCAACATAGAGCCAACACAGAGAAAATACCAATTACATTACATTATATGTGCAAACTGATGAGGTAGATGTAAGCAAACATTGAGAGTTATTATTTCCTTTTCACAGGATACTGGTGTTTTCACTGGACCTATGGAAGACTCTGTCATAGTAGTCAAAGATGAAAGGTGGAAACGAATTCGCAACAGCGTGTCTCCATGCTTCACCAGTGGAAGACTGAAACAGGTTGATATATCTAAGTTCATTAACCACTTATATCCCAAAAAGTTTCTTTTTCAATGGGTGAAAGGTGATGAAACATTTCCCCCACTGAAAACGCTACGTCCAGACAAACAGAATCAACTTTTCTGGATTTCATTACCTGGATGATTGAGTATCAGAATCAGAATCAGAATCAGAATACTTTATTGATCCCTGGGGGAAATTATTTATGAGTATGAGTCATGACATAACCACTAATGTGATTAAACTATATACAAAGTATAAAAAAAGCCAGCAGTTCCCAGAGATGTTCTTATTTTTTTCACAGACATTGTTAAAGTTTGTAAAATAGAGAAAACGAGTTTACAAAAAATGTACCAACATCATCAGTGTGTTTTGATCTGTTTTCTTTCTACATATCTGACAGACATTTAACATCTACAGAATATTAATAACATAATTTTCTTATTCTGTCTCCATTATATAAAAAAGGTTTTTCCCCTCGTTGCTCGCTATGCAGAACGACTTGTTGCAAAACTTGAGGAAGCAAATTTGGACGAACCCATCACTGTCAAACAGTATGTTGTTAATCAGAAATATGCAAACATATTAAATTGTTCATCCTAAAATAAATAATGCACTGATCACTTGTCTTTTCCAACTCTAATAGGTTTGTGGCTCCTTACAGTTTAGACACTGTGACCAGTGCTTCTTTCAGTGTGGAGACAGACTCCATAAACAATCAGAATGATCCAGTTAATGTTCAAGCGCAGAAGCTCTTTAAATTAAAAATGTGGCTCTTGTTATTCATAAGTATGTCCTTCTTTTGACTTTTAAAAACTCATTTAATTGATTTGTTTTCAGAAAGCAAACTCAATAGTATCTGCAGGATGTCAAATTTTGCTTACCGGTATTCGGTCTGGTCTCCTTTCAGTGGCAGTTCCGTTTGGTAGACGTCTGGCAAAGTTCCTGAACATGGAAATCATACCCAAGGACAGCATTGACTTTTTCTACAACCTCCTCAAGAAATTTAAAAACCAGCATCATGAAGACAAATCTGTAAGTATTAAATTTATAAAGGAACATCAACATTGTTGTGTCCATACACGTCATGTTGTCTTTTTGATGTCTCTATCTTGAGTATTTTAAAGCCAGAAGCAACTTTTGGGATACTGCATGTTCACTGGCAACCTGTCATTCACATAGTAGAGCATGCTTTATCCTCCTTTACAACTATATTGGGGACCATAATTTAAAAAGTAAACCTATCGTTGATTGAAAAGGACATGAAACTAGTCACAGAGGCCATCAGCTCATTAGAAATTTTTGCAGATACGAGAGACAAAGCTAAATGTATAGGTTTTCCATATGCATCTAGCTACGGGAAAATAATTTAGGGCAAACCCTGAAAGCATTTGCCATCTTTTATATACAGTCTATGCACACTGCAGACATTATTGATAATTTTCTTCTGCTGTTGACTTTCAATCATCCACATGTGAGCATATTTGAATATTGTCTTTTCTGATGCAGGCTCGAGCAGACTTCCTGCAGGTGTTGATCCAGAGTGAGATCCCAGAAAAGACGTATAAGAACGATGAAGAACAGCCAAGTAAAGGTATGTGTTTACCACAGAAGTAATCCACAATATCCAGTCACTCATGTCACATTACTTCAGGGGTTTTACGCACAAATTTTTGTCATGATATCAATCTGCTCATATGTCTCATACGCAAAAGAAAAGTCAGTATCATATATTATAAGCCAGGAGCTGGATGATCCAATCCAATTCAATCCAATTTTATTTATAAACCACTTTAAAATACCCAGCACAGGACTAAAGTGCTGTACAGAAAATAAGTTAGAATAACAGAAAACAGCAAAAATAAAGCACATAATACATAAAAATTAAAACAGCCTGTCACACAGCCCTATATTAAAAAAGAAAACAAGATAAAACGGCATAGAATCAACTAAAAACAACTAAAATAAAAAACAAAAAACAACATCTCATCAAGAGGTAGGTTTTCAGGAGTCTTAAAAGAATCCTAAAAGAAATGGGCAGCCAGTGAAGTGAAGCTAAAATAGGGGAAATGTGCTCTAACCTTCGACTGCCAGTTAAAAGACGAGCTGCGGCATTTTGCACCCTCTGTAGATGAGTAATGTATGATGAACTGACCCCAATATAATGTGCATTACAGTAATCACTGTCTCAAAGTGCTGCTGTGAAAGAATTGGCTTTATTTCAGCCAGCTGCCTGAGCTGAAAGAAGCTAGATTTTACCACTGCCTTAATCTAATTGTCAAACTTCAGATCACAGTCCACTTTGACCTCCAGGTTTGTGACAGCTGGTTTAACACACTTGGCCAAGGTATCTAAATACACATTGGGGGTCTCAGTGGGGGTACCAAAAACCATCACCTCTGTCTTTTTATCATTGAATTTTAAAAAGTTAAGAGACATCCAAGCCTTAATGTCATCAAGACACTGAAGTTATGGCTGTGTGGAGTATGTGCCTTCTTTCTTTAGAGGGACATAGATCTGACAGTCATCAGCATAAAAGTGGAATGCAATGCCGTGCTTTCTCAGTATACAACCAAGAGGAAGCAGATATAAAGAGAAGAGGAGGGGGCCTAGAACTGAGCCCTGTAGGACCCCCCACCCCACCCACACACACACACGAGGACCCAAGGTTGATGGAGCTTGACCACCCACAGGGGCAAGAAAGTTATAAGTACTTGATACTGACTACTCTTAAGATCATGAAATGTTCTTTCCATAGGTTTGACTGAACATGAGATCCTTTCCCAGGCCTTGGTCTTCATCTTGGGAGGCTACGACACCACCAGTACCACTCTAACTAACATCCTTTATAATCTGGCCACCAACCCTGATGCGTTGCAGACCTTACACAAAGAAATTGATGCTAAGCTGAAGAAAGATGTACAGTAATTCATCACATAATTTGTTGCCATTCTCGATTCAATGGTGGACACCATTTGCATATTTGTTTTTATGTTTGCCTTCTTCTTTATATTTTGCCTAGGCACCCATTTCATATGAAGAGCTGACCGGTCTACAGTACCTGGACCAAGTTATACTTGAATCAATGCGACTGATTCCCACTGCCCCTCGAATTGACAGGGTGTGCAAAAAAACTGTGCAAGTGAATGGACTCACCATCCCTGAAGGAACCACAATTGGGATTCCTGCGTGGGTGTTGCACAAAGACCCACGCTACTGGGACTCACCTGAGCTTTTCAGACCAGAGAGGTAAATGTGTAGGTGTGTCATCACAAGGTTATGAAGAACCTGGTCATCCTGTAATTAGTGAAACCTGGGACATTATGCTTTGCTTTATCTTTGGTAGATCAATGAGGTGCCATATGTAGGTCCCTTCACTGATGTTCTCAGTGGTTCAATTGAGAGACAGCCAGTTACGCATCCCAAAACCTCTGCAGTGTTGTCTGCAGCTGTTTTGAGTCATTATTATTCTGGAAGCTGGCTGGTTCCCTGAGACTGAGAGTGCTGCACTGTGGGACTGGTTTTCTTCAATGCTTTTTATCTAGTGTAGCTTCCACCTAAGTACTGCTTTGATCATAGGTTTTTCCCTGCTGTAAGGGGACTGGCCAATGGGTCCCTAATCCCCGAACAAAGCTTTAGAAGTAATAGAATACTTTTGCCCTGATCTATGCCCCCGTACTCTTTACGTTGTAGGTCTACAGACTGCCTAAAAATCATGGCTCAATACAAAAATAATTATTTCACTTTACATATCTACAAGTTTGTTTGATCTGTATCTGCAGGTTCAGTAAAGACAACATGGAGGAGGTGAACCCATACGCGTACATACCATTTGGACTCGGCCCTCGTAACTGCGTTGGGATGCGCTACGCCCTCCTCGTCATGAAGATGGTTATTGTCCGTCTCTTGCAGAAGTACACTTTGGAAACATGCAAAGAGACAATGGTAAGAGCAGCAAACCACATTTAGACTGTCATGGTACTCTGCTGTCCTGTCACTGATGTTACATCCATTTCTTTTCTTTTTTTTAGATTCCACTTCGGTTTGACTGGACGTTTCAGCCAGTTCAGCCTGTAAAACTCAAATTTGTTCCCAGAAATAAGTAGTCTAAGAGGGAACGTCTCCAAATCTGATCAAACATGTTATTTTATGATTTTTCTTTAATGTGAGGGAACTGCTGCCAGGATGACATTGACCATGTAATTTCTTTTTTCAGCTGCTTTGTGATAAATCAAATGTATTTTAATTCATTTTTTATTGTGTTGAATGTTTAATCTGAGTTTTCTTAAATGTACACAAATAATAATGACGGTGATCATTTGAAGAAATAAAGTGGCATAAAAACAAAATGAAGTTAGAGTTATCTTTTGTAATTTATTTTTTATACCTTAAACTTGGCAGCGTGAATACAGCACAATAATTGAGTTGACTGATGTTGTTGTCTGAAAACCACCTGAAGCTATGAAGTATACAGGTGAGCTCAACATTGTGCTCAGTCATCGGTGCCAATAGTATCTAGGGGAAGAGCCAGCAGGTGACCTGATTATCACAACCTTTTAAGGAAATATTGCAGTAGGTTGTAACTAAATAAACAGTGACCTTGAAAGCATCTACTTTTAAATGGAGCCACTGACACCAGGTTGATTTACCCACCCCAATGAGAATTTATCAGCAGTAAAGGTGAGACAGTGAGCATAAACACTTTCATCTTGTGTGCATACATGGCATAGAGCCTGCAGATGCTACATGATGGGTTAAAGTGTAACTGACAGTAATATAAGAAGATAATCTGGAGTCGTTGCTCCTGTGTTTTCCACCTTTTCAATTGGTGTAGTGTGGAGGTATGTAATAACGACAGGAGAGGTCTCAGTGTCTCACTGCAACTTTATTAACTCACTCTCAGAACTTCACATACAGTAAGCGCCAAAATCTCCACCCCAGCAGTTCCCTTCAACTTGGGTGTGAGTGGAGCCACCTGGTGGTCCGCCACAGTAGCACAAAACCCCCCTAACCACAGTGTCTCTGCAGCACAGGGAACCCTGCTAGTTTTCATTCTAGGCATCCAGTCTGAAAAGCTCAAGCCCTCACCTTCAGGTGTGAGGTAACCTTTCATGACATCATTCTTTGCACGTTGTCACCAGAAGCATTTTTAAGTCTGTCTTAATGTGTCCACCTAAAGTAATTGAGCAGGATTTATGAAGTGGTGGGAAAATGTTCTAGAAAACATCAATTTCACAGTTATAGACAAAAAGGAAACCATAAAGTTCACCAATACTCCTCCACAAAACTGAATTTATCCACAAAAATCTAAGTAAGCAGAATACCAACTGGAAGACTGGAGGAAACTTCTTCTCTGTCAGACCCAGCTCAAGCCTTTCATCAGTCATCACAGAAAAATAAAGAAACAGTACTCATAAAGTTTACTGATGCTATTAAATTAAAATGCCCTCAGTGTGGAGTGTCTAACATAGCCTAATATTTATACCGGTACGGGTGGTTTCTAGTTAATTCTTTAGTCTCCAAATAGAGACGGACGATCTGATATCCTGGTGTAGGCGTTGTTCCCACATCATCATAATTAATGTTGTTCCAGGTTCAACATTGTGACGTCATTCCTTTGCGATTTCGAAATACCCGCCTTCGAGTATTTAGAAATACAAGTGAAGAAGCGAGAAACCGCAGCCTGTCCGCCGAATTTGAAGTCAATTTAGGATACTTTTCTTTAATAAACGGTAAGCATTATACATATGTTCCTCACTTGGCTTGCTGTTTGTTTGCTAGTGATAGGCTACTTGACGACAGCATTAGCTAACCAGTGTTCTCTAGACCAGCGTTCCCCAACTTTTTGGGTGTTTCGTGGCCCGGTGTTCCAGATCTACTGGCGTTGGTCGAACAGATGTGTGGCAGTCTTGCGTTTCAGGAGCTGCTACCGACAAACCAGCAAAAAAAAAACGGCAAATGTGTCATCTGTGACACTTGTGAGGTTATCTCAAACACACTCCGTCAGTCTTGATGCTGTTGAACAACAAAATGTTTAAAATGTGGCGAGTTTACCTGGTGATATCCTCATTCGCGACGCGATGGCGAAAACAGCAAACAATTAACACCACGCCGATGTTGTTCACAGGACAGCAAGAGTAAACGATCGGGAGACTCTTGTCGTCGTTATCGTTCCCCTCGCACGGTTTATTTCTCCGGTTTCAGCGTTTTTGCTTCACAACTAAAGCGAGCAGTTTACTTTGTGTGCACTAACATGGACTCGAGTCAACCAGCGCCACCTCTGGCCAAGTGCCACAGCCTACAGCCAGATCAACCTGTGACACACATCTGCACCACGTTTGATTTCGTTTCTTGCACAACACATTTGTACCTTTCAATTGTGTCTGTTTGTGCGTCATGCAAATAAACCTTTGAAAAGAATGAAATGACACCAATATTTCACTAGTGTTGTAACATCACATGTCGTTAGTGTTGTATTGCTTATAATGTTTGCATTCCGTGCTTCCTGTCCCTTGTGGTCCACCGTAGTGGCAACGGGGAGTGTTTGTTTTCACGAAAGTGGGTGTGGTTTATGTTGAACTGAATGAGCGGCAATAAAGAGAATGGTGGCTCACGAAGCAGATTATGAACACTTATTCATAAGTTTGAGGTAGAACATTACATGGTGTCAGAGTAAATCGACCTAAACGCCCACTGACAGAGCGAAATGGATTCGTCGGGAGTTCCTGCACCACGGATGGACTGGGATTCAGCCAATCTTCCCGATGCCTGGCGGAGGTTCGTACAACATGTGAAGCTAATGTTTTGGTTTTTTTTGTTTTTTTTGTTTTTTTTTGTGAAGCTAATGTTTAGCGGCCCGCTAAGCGGCAAGCCCGAGGAGACCCAGTGCGGCTATCTTCTTCTGTGGGTAGGAGAAAGAGGCAGGTACATTTATAACACATGGTAGCTATCTGATGAAGAAGCTAAAAAGCTGACCACATATCTCGACAGGTTTGAACAGTACCTCATGCCGAAAACGAACACCATTTTCGCCAGATACAAGTTTAATGAAAGACTCCAAGGTGAAGGGGAGTCATTTGAACACTTTGTGACCGAGTTAAAGTTACTCGTCAAGCAGTGTGGCTACGTTAACAGTGACGAAATGGTCCGAGACAGGATTGTCTTCGCAACCAGTTTCCCACAAGTCAGAGAAAAGCTGCTGAGCCAAGGGTCAGATTTGACTCTAGAAAAAGCCATAGACATTGCACGCTCCTATGAGATCGCACGAGAGCAATTGAAAGCCATGGTTGACCCACACACTAGCCTGCAGGGAGCAGCGCCCGCGCATGCAGTATCCGCTAAGCGCCAGAGTATGCAGCAAAAAGATAGGAGGGCATCTCATTATAATAAGATGGGAAAAGTGTGTGGAAGATGTGCACGAGCACACAGCCAGAAGGAGGAGTGTCCTGCAAAAGGGAAGAGGTGCAAAAAGTGCAATAAAATGAACCACTTTGCCAAAGCATGCCGTTCACAAGCACCACACCAACCCAACCCAGTGTACTCTATTAACCCTGACACTCCAAGCGATGAAGCGGAGCTATTCACAGATTCCATAACAAAGTGCAACGAAGGGGAGGCCGATGAACAGGCTTATGCTGACGTAGAAGTAGGCTCACTGCATCACACCGTGAGTTTTAAGCTTGACACAGGAGCCACTGCTAACGTCATCCCTGCCCGATTGTTTAAGAAGTGTTTTAAGCAGGTTAGCTTGGCACCGCCCACACGCACACTATCTGGCTATGGAGGAGAAAAACTCAACATCAAAGGCACATGCCAGTTGAAGTGCAGGTGGAAAGACATTCACAAGATGCTGACTTTTGACATAGTAGACACTGCAGCACCCCCCATCTTAGGGTTGAGAGCATGCCTGGATCTAAACCTAGTCAAGCTGGTCATGTCAGTACAGATCACAAACGTCATGGAGGAGTTTGCCGATGTGTTCGAGGGCATAGGGAAATTCCCAGGAGAATGCGACTTACACATTGACCCAGACGCCATGCCCGTTGTGTGCCCCCCCCCCGGAGGATCCCTTTCACACTGCGGGAACGACTGAAACGGGAGCTGGATGACATGGAGAAAAACCGCATAATCGTCAAAGTAAAAGAACCCACAGAATGGGTAAATGGACTGGTGGTCGCAGAGAAGCGTACTGGGAAGCTCAGAGTATGCCTCGATCCTCGCGAATTAAACAAAGCCATCAAAAGACCTCATTACCCGCTTCCAACATTGGATGACATCACACCAAAGCTGGCAGGAGCACAGTACTTCAGTGTCATGGATGCTCGCTCAGGCTATTGGGCCATCCAACTAACCACCAAGTCATCGCACCTCACCACCTTCAACACGACCTTTGGCAGGTACCGTTTTCTGCGCCTTCCTTTTGGGATAATATCAGCACAGGACATTTTCCAAAGGAAAATCGATGAGACGTATGAAGGGCTCAATGGAGTGGCAGCCATCATGGATGACATCCTCGTGTTTGGCAGGACAAAGGAGGAACACGACGAGAACCTCCGTGCCATGCTTGAGCGCACACGGGAGCGAGGAGTACGTCTCAATCCAGAGAAATGTGTCATAGGCGCCACAGAAGTGAGTTACTTTGGACACAAACTCACCCGGGAGGGCATCCAGCCAGACCCAAAGAAACTGCAGGCCATAAAGGACATGCCACCTCCTGAGAATAAGAATGAGCTTGAGACAATCCTTGGAATGGCGAACTACCTGTCCAGATTCGCACCACGACTATCAGAGGTGAACGCACCGCTGCGTCAGCTGCTCAAACAAGATTCGGAGTTCATCTGGGATCAGACCCACGACAGAGTCTTCCAGCAAATGAAAGATCTCATAACCAGAGAACCAGGCCCCATACTGGCATACTACGACACGACCAAGGAGCTACGGCTACAGGTAGATGCATCGAAGTATGGTTTGGGAGCTGTGTTGATGCAGGACGGACACCCAATAGCATATGCTTCAAAGACACTGACCCCAACAGAAGTCAACTATGCACAGATCGAAAAAGAGCTCTTTGCAGTGCTGTTTGGATGCAAGCGTTTCCACACCTACATATACGGCAGGAGAGTCATCGTCGAGTCGGACCACAAGCCGTTGGAGCACATACTGAAGAAACCAATCTCTGTAGCCCCTGCTCGTCTGCAGCGCATGCTGTTACAGCTGCAGAGATACGACATAGAGATTGTGCACCGGCCCGGAAAAGACATACCTGTGGCCGACACACTGTCCAGGAAACCATTGCCCGACCAAGACAGCACACTGAGTGAAGGCATGGAGGACCAGATCCACTCAGTGATAAACAGCCTCCCAGTAAGTGACAAAAAACTCTCAGAGATACAGGCTGCAACAGGATGTGACCCGCAGCTCACCCTGCTGAAGCAAATTGTGCAGGATGGCTGGCCTGAGGACAGAAAAAAATGCCCCAAAACCCCTTTGGACTTCTGGAATTTCAGAGATGAAATTTCACACTTCCATGGCATCATCTTCAAAGGTGACAAAATTATAGTGCCAATAGCCCTAAGAAACAACATGCTGGAGAGAATCCACACTGGGCACATGGGGATTGAGAGGAGTAAGCAGAGAGCAAGGGACGCCCTCTTCTGGCCAGGCATGGGCAAGGACATAGCTGCCACGGTGGAAAACTGTTCCATATGTCAGGAGAGGCGCGCGGCGAATCCCAAAGAACCTCTCATCTAGGGCTGGGCGATATGACCCAAAATTCATATCTCGATATTTTTTAGCTGGATGGCGATATAAGATATATATCTCGATTTTTTTTTTTTTTTAAAGCCATAAGTTAAGAACAAAAAGAGAGTTCTTAGTCACACTGTGTCCCAGATGTCACACAGGCACTTTTATTTACATACAGCGTAGATATTACTCAAAAATAAATTATCAGCATATCGTTAGCTTCATAGCATAAGTGCCTAAGTCATTGGACTAAGTCAATGACTTAGGCACTTATGCTATGAAGCTAACGATATATTAAATAATCATGGTCCATAAATAAAAGAAAACAATGTTGTTTTTGTGCATAACAAAAAGCTCACAATTGTGCAGTCAAAATGTAAACTAATAGACGCTGAGCATAATAACAAAGAGACAGATTTCACAGCTGCACCACCTCTCTGAACAGGTGCCATTTGTGGTCCTTATACACACACAGTACGTATCACTCCGCGAGGCGGCTCCTCTGTAGCCGTAATTCTCCGACAATCCATCAAGCGGTGCACCTCCGTAGCTTAGCAAAGTCATATTAAAACATTTTTTGACAGATTGCTGAGCGCTGTGTACCACATAAAATCGGTTCGCGGTCAGTAAGCACAACCAGAATTCATACATAAGGTGCACTGTCGATTTTTGAGAAAAGGAAAGGATTTTAGGCCGTGCAGCCCCTCTGGGCTGCATGTCTTTAGCGCGGTTAGCTCGCTAACACGTTGACGCCATCCAGCCCCACGCACGGTAACTCGCTAACGGAGATTTTCCGCTTTCATCTTGTCATTGCCTGCAGGTGAAGCTATGGGGGAGGGGGAATTGTGTTCAGTGCAGGAGAGGCGAGGCCGAGTAACGTTGCGTAGAGACAAAAGTGGACGAAAGAGAGGCAAACCTGCGGCTCCACAAGTATAATTATAACGTAACATAGACTATATCGATATAAACGATATTGTCACATCTTATATCTCGTATGAAAATATATAGATATTTTTAAAAAACTCGATATATCGCCCAGCCCTACTCTCATCCCACACCAGATCCCTGAGAGACCATGGCAGGCAGTGGCCTCAGATCTCTTCACATGGCGTGGACGGGACTACTTGGTAGTTGTGGACTATTACAGCCGCTACTTTGAGGTCGAAAGGCTATTCTGTACCACTGCAGGGTCCGTCATCAAAAAGCTCAAGGCCATATTCGCCAGACATGGTATACCAGAGAAGCTTATCTCAGATAACGGCCCACAGTACAGCTCTCGAGAGTTTAAGGATTTTGCAGTCACATGGGACTTTGTCCACACGACCTCAAGTCTTTTGTACCCGCAAAGCAACGGCCTTGCCGAAAGAACAGTCAAAACGGCCAAATCAGTTCTGGATAAAGCTCATGCTCAGGGAGTAGATCCCTACCTGTCCCTATTGGAGCAAAGGAACACGCCAGTCGATGGCTTCAGGTCACCCGCGCAGCTCCTCATGAGTCGACGTCTACGCTCAGTGCTTCCCATTACCAGATGCCACCTGGTACCTCGCATCATAGGCCCGACGGTTGTGCAAAAAACACGGATGGAAAGACAAGAGCATCAGAGGCGTTACTATAATCGCAGCGCCACACCACTACCGAGGCTGCAGCAGGGGGACCACATTCGCTTTCAGCACGAGTCCGGAGCCTGGAAACCGGCTGTCATCATCCGACCTGCAGAAACTGCCCGCTCTTTCGTGATCCGCACTGGTGAGGGACAGACTATACGGCGTAACCGACGGCATCTGAGAGGCGCCAAGGCGTCACCGGCACCTTCAACACCAACATCCGATCTGGTCACCCAGCCAGATAGTACAGCTCAGCAACAAGCAGAGCCCCTGTCGCCATCTAGAGACACTAAAACACCAACCATGGACACTAGCCCTGCACTGACCACCAGATCAGGACGAGTGGTCAAACCGAGGGTTATTCTTGACCTGTGATTGTAAAGGGTGTAGGCGGATCGCTGCCCTAAAATAAAAAAAAAAAAAAAAAAAATGGAAACATGTCAAATGTCCATGTACTAATGAGTGCATATCCCGCATTGCATTGTTGGTGTTAGTTTTATGCCCAGTAATTTTACACATGGCAGTGTTGAAAAATTGTTCCTTATCCTCATGTTCAGGATGTTCTATTTTGAAATGTATACCAGCTGTGTCACTGGCGGACATTTAAAAAAAAAAAAGGGAGATGTTGTATTGCTTATAATGTTTGCACTCCGTGCTTCCTGTCCCTTGTGGTCCACCGTAGTGGCAACGGGGAGTGTTTGTTTTCACGAAAGTGGGTGTGTTTTATGTTGAACTGAACGAGCGGCAATAAAGAGAATGGTGGCTCACGAAGCAGATTATGAACACTTATTCATAAGTTTGAGGTAGAACATTACAGTTAGCATAGTCTGTCTGTGTCTTTTCTGAGAAAAAACATTTTAGAGTTGGTTGTTATATACAGTCTGTATAAGTGTGGTTAATCTAATAAACATTTGTAAGGAGATGGCAGTTACTGTGAATGTACCGCAGGTGAATAGTAATAAACAGTCAGACAATGACTCTGACAATCTCATTCAATCTTGCAGACTGAATGCACCTTCTGTGGAAAGTGGTACCACACAGTGTGTGTGGACTTCCCTGTGCAGAAGGCGACTACACATGTTGTGGGTGCTAAATAAACAGTAAAAAGTGATCCCTGTTGTCTTTGCTTACTGATTGTTTTTAGTGTTGACAATCCACATTGCTGCCATTGCATCTTTCAACATGTTTGTGGGTAGATTTGGATGTACCAGGGGTAAGTGCAGCCACTCAGCCTCTACTCAATGTCATCATAGCAGCAGGTGAAGATGTGTCACAGGTTAATCTAGTAGTGGGCTATGGTATTTGGCCACAGGTGGCAGCAGTGGACTGACCTCCATTTGAAACTGCTCTAGCTGCTGTGTGATAGTGGATCTGCTACAAATTGAAGATCATAGGCAAGTTTTGGAAATGAACCCTTGTATTATGTTGAAGAACAAAAAAATGACATTGATTTTGTTGCGGGTCATTTAGATCCGTACTGTGTAAATCCACTCAGAATTGTTCAAAAAATGCAATGAAACAATAGCAACTTTATTTCCCATCAGATAAACATGTAGAACACAGACATACAACAGTTAGACTTTCCATAACTATTTTAGGAACAATTTGGTTTTTCGTTCTTACAAACACATTTCTTTTGAACTTGCCCAACGTTCTCAGTTTTTCCAATGCTCAACATTTTCAATTTTGTCCACATGATGGACAGAATGTAACTGTGTGCTTTCTGCAGATGTGCTTCTTGCATTTCTCACAATACGTGCTTGTTTTAAAACAGGAATCTTCCTAACTAAGATTTAAAACAAAAGATTGCGTCTCCTCCAGTCTCACAAACAGATGACAAACCAAGCGACACACCTGAGTCACTGACTTTATATATAACTACCAACTCTCCAGCCATGTTGATGAATTGCCTATATTGGCTGGAAATATTAATTTCCAGGGAAAGGACACAGGCAGATGATGCTTACAGGATGTGATGTGACAACACTAATTAAATATTGATTTGTCATATTTGTCCAAGGTGTATTTCATTGTTATGGGAAAAGAGATAATTAAAATCATGATGACCAATTGGAGTGGTGATTTCTATGACTTTGTGTATATAATTTGGAATTTTGTACAAATGTAGGCCAATAAGGAATATATGATATCATTTCATTCATTTCAAAGGTTTATTTGCATGATTCACAAACAGACACAATTGAAAGGTACAAATGTGTTGTGCAAGAAACGAAATCAAACGTGGTGCAGATATGTGTCACAGGTTGATCTGGCTGTAGGCTGTGGCACTTGGCCAGAGGTGGCGCTGGTTGACTCGAGTCCATGTTAGTGCACACAAAGTAAACTGCTCGCTTTAGTTGTGAAGCAAAAATGCTGAAACCGGAGAAATAAAACGTGCGAGGGGAATGATAACGACGACAAGAGTCTCCCGATCGTTTACTCTTGCTGTCCTGTGAACAACATCGGCGTGGTGTTAATTGTTTGCTGTTTTCGCCATCGCGTCGCGAATGAGGATATCACCAGGTAAACTCGCCACATTTTAAACATTTTGTTGTTCAACAGCATCAAGACTGACGGAGTGTGTTTGAGATAACCTCACAAGTGTCACAGATGACACATTTGGCGTTTTTTTGCTGGTTTGTCGGTAGCAGCTCCTGAAACGCAAGACTGCCACACATCTGTTCGACCAACGCCAGTTGATCTAAACGCCAGTAGATCTAAACGCCAGTAGATCTGGAACACCGGGGGTTGGGTCAGGCAAAATTGCAGTAGCGTCCCTGATCATTTTACAAACATAAATGAAGAGAATCTGGACTAAAAGGCCTAGACTTATGGTTGTGTGCTGAATCTATGAATCAAACTATCACCTGGAAACATAATTAACTGGTCCATAGCTGTGAAACTGGACATGAGTTCTTGATTCTATGGAGATTAACAGTAATCCAGAATTTTACAAATTTGTCCTGGGACATCGTGTAAATGTTGTCCCTGGGACATCGTGTGATAGCTTGTTAATAATGGAATGAAAATTTTTGATTGTTATTAACTTGTGAAAAAGAAGTGTAACAAATCCACATGTTATGTTCTTACACCCTTACAGAAACTGTGACTCCTTCACAATGTCAGGTAAATGTCAACTCATGTTGAATAATCAACCAATCAAGCCTTTTATTATCACATGCAATGTTACACGTACAACTGCAATGAAAATTTCACCCCCTTCTGACCATACATATATTGCTTAAACATCACATTGGAAAGACAGGTCGGAAACAGTTAGGAAGGTCAGAAAACAATTTAATTAATAGATGAGGGGAGAGGAGGAGAAAAAAGAACTACAACCAGACAAAGCTCCTAGAAGACTGAAATGGATGATGGTTGCAGCATGCAAAAAGAAAATGATATCTGTTGACTACAGCATATGCTTTCTCACAGATTACTTTGTGGGAGTAGCTGGACCAAACTCTATTGGTATTTCAAGTTTGAAATCCCTGTTTGACCAGACAAACATTTCAGATGAGGTACCTCTTGACATAAAAATCCTTTTATGTTGTCATAAAACTAATGTTAAATTCTGCTTTAAATACACTTTATTGTACAATTTACTTAATGAATCGTATTCCTTAGTTCTGTTTTTATTTATATGTATTTATTTATTTATTTGTTTTATAAGATAATCGATGGCCTAATCTATTTGCAGTGTGAGGTATGTTGAAAAGCTGGTTTGATCATAATGACATTTACATTGACGTTTATGTTTTTTGTAATGTATTTGAAAACATAGGTGTATTTATGTTATTTTTATAGAATTTCCCTCACATTTATCCAATACCAAGCCAAATCACTGGAAAAATTTTGGATGGGTCCACAAGAGCACAAAGGGCATACTTTTTGAAGGTATGACTTGGACTGTGGTAACTATGTTCTTATCACAAAGGGTTTATAAGTTGCCACTATAAACAAACAGCATTTTCCAAAATTGAAGCCTTGTCAGAAGAACCTGAAAAATACCTTTCTGAAACCTTTTCTGTGTAAAGACTTGCTCAAAAGCAATGCACACAGATTAAAACATTTCTGTCTTGGCCAACTGATAAAGAACACCAAAAATTGAGTGGTACGTGTTGAGTCTGTGGTCTTGATTTGTTTCGTACACACTATAGAACTTAAAGTAAACAAAAAATGACACTTTCTATATGTTTGTGTATCTGCAGAATTAATTACAAGTCTCACCTGAGACTCTCACCTTTTTACCTAATTTTTGTTTCTGAGAAAAATGAGAGCCGCATATGAGGACATTCATTTGAAATTTGAATAGAACAGTTGCAGTATAATGTCCTCGTAACTGTATATCAGGCACTTGTTGATCAAGATTAGGTATTTTGGTCTAAATAACCCAAAATGTGATGTCCACATATGTGGACGCCAGGCTGGAGTAAAGTGTTAGAGCTATTTATACCTATGTAAACTTTTATACACTGGGTAATGTCCACAGTTTATTTGTTTATTTATTTATTTGGTTGAATTCAACATATTTTATTTAAGTAATTGAGTTTGAACACAGAAAAAACTGAATCAAATAATCATAAAATCAAATCACTTGCACTATACTGAAGTCTAATCTACTCTGAGCTAATGCCGGTTTACAACACTAATGATCGGGTGAAGGAGAGAGATGAGGGTGTGCACGGCCACTGGTGCTCTTATCCCCGTTCTGTGTGATACAATCCAACAGGAAAGCAGTCAAACCCTTGGACATTAGCCAAGTTAACATTCACAAATATACACACACAGAGGAACTCTGAGCCCCAATGTCAGCATTAGCACAAACATGCCACTTCATACCAAATCTCAGTGTGAGGTCAGGTATTAGTCTCATTCCATTATTCTGGCTATATTTTCTTACTCATCGTTACTATTAAACTTACACTTAAGACTAACTATTAACAAAATTACACCCCGATAACTCTATTATTACACTTTGTATTTAATCATAAAAAGGCTGGATGTTGAAACGTTTTACTTCTATTTTGTATGAGCCAGGGGTTCTCAACAGCTGATACTCTATGTCCAAAAAGTGACAGGTACTGTTTTATGTAGCAAAAAACTTAAGAGCGCATATTTTATAAATAATACCAACAATTACAAATGCAGACCTTTAATAGTAATAAGTAATCCTTTATTTATAATACATAGCAATATAAAAGTAGCAACATATGAAAATATTACAATGGGCACAGATGAATTTGTATCAAAAACAGCAACCAAGCCAAAGTAATGAATAACACACATAAATAACAACTGCTTGAGAGAGCAAACAATTTCTTTTCATCTGTTCCTTGGCAGAAAGTTAAGACAGCTATTCAGCTTTAGGTTTCAATAAACAGAAGTAATGGATGCAGTCCCTTTGAAATGTCTACAAAAAATTCTACTTGTGCATATACTTAGCTTTAACTCTTCTCTTTTTTGTTTTGTATTCCAAAAGGTTTTCATTTTCTCCACAGGATGTCTCTCTTTCAGTGGTTATCGACTGTTCACATTCATTTTCACAGACTGTTGGAATGTCGATGCTGGCCGAACGTTTCTTGCTAGAATGCAATGGCCTAATTTTGCGTGCATTATCTGTCGTCTTTATTTCGTACTGGCATATACTTTTGCCTACTTCTTGTTTTGTTTTTAAGACATTTGTATGCAGTTCATCTATCATTGCAGTAATACCCTCTGGAATGAATGCCCACTGTTTAACTGTGTCTAAAACAGCATTTAGTTTTCCAACTGCATCTTCTGTGCATTTTTTGTCTGTGCTTTCAACTACAGGAGTGTCATTCAAAGTTGATAGAGGACTTTTACACAATGTCCCTGGGACAACATTTACACGATGTCCCAGGGACAACATTTACACAATGTCCCTGGGACAACATTTACACAATGTCCCTGGGACAACATTTACACAATGTCCCTGGGACAACATTTACACGATGTCCCAGGACAAATTTGTAAATTTCTGGATTACTGTTAATCTCCATAGAATCAAGAACTCATGTCCTGTTTCACAGCTATGGACCAGTTAATTATGTTTCCAGGTGATAGTTTGATTCATAGATTCAGCACACAACCATAAGTCTAGGCCTTTTAGTCCAGATTCTCTTCACTTATGTTTGTAAAATGATCAGGAAAGCTACTGCAATTTTGCCCGACATTGTTATGACAGCTATATTCACCTGTACATTTATTATATATCATAATATATTGACGGGAGAGCTATATTCACCTGTACTTTCATAATAAATCATAATACATTGACACGCAATTCTCTGTCTGGAGAACACTGGTTCGCAAGTAGCCTATCACTAGCAAACAAACAGCTATCCATTTCAAGGAAAACATATGTATTATGCTTACCGTTTATTAAAGAAAAGTATCCTGAGAGGAATTGAAATTGCTGGATCGGCAGACAAAAGGTTGAAATTGCTGGATCGGCGGACAAAAGGCGGTTTCTCGAATTTGTTTTTTTAAGGCGGGTATTTTTCGAAGTCGCAAAAGTATGACGTCACAAGAAGGTGATTGGTTACTTGTAATGTGGACCCTGGAACAACATTAATTATGATGATGTGGGAACAACGGCAACACGAGGATATCAGATCGTCCAAATAGAGACACACCAAAGAGTCACAAGATAAATTTGAATCCTGTCTTTGAGATCTTTTGATTGAATTCTTAAATGCAAGAAATTCCTAACAATAATACTAAACCTTCCACCTATCAAACTTTCTTCTACTTGGCTGTCCCTCAAAGCTGAGAGTTGAACAGCAGGTGGGTGGAGCTGCTGTTTCTGAAATAACAATATTAGGCGTTGCAGGGATTCACATATATTGACTATGTGCACATTAGCATATGCTACTTCCGGTGCGGAAACTCCTGTGGGGAGCTTTGTTTCTGGTGTCCTATTAGCGCCTGGTTTACGGTCCAAAACAAGTTAAGCAAATGAATGAATCAAGCGGTGATTTACATTTCTATAGATGTCTTGGGTATTTACCCAATATATCTGTAAATGATGTTCATCGACTTGTCGATATTTTTCCCCCGCGCCCCAGAGCAAAAGAGAAAAGGGATTCAAATGTTATATTTCTCAGCTGTCCCTCGTTTATCGCGGGTGTTATGTTCTAAAAATAACCAGCGATAGGTGAAATCAAGTAGCCAATTTTATTTTTTGACGGTGCAAAACGTTTCGTGGACATCGTGGACATACAGTACTGCACTTCAGAGTCACACTGCTAGCGATCGATGCAGCGATTCTGTACTGTACAGGAGAGACGTCACGGAGGAGATCGTTTGCAGCGATCAGGACGCAGGACACAATGTGACGTAAAAAAAAAGCATGCAAACTTGCACTAAAAAATCTGATACATGTGACCAATATCACTAACTTTACACCAGCATTTTTATAATAATAATAATAATAATAATAATAATAATAATAATAATAATAATAATAGTAATAACAACAACAACTTTATTTATAAAGCGCTTTCAAACAAAGTGCTGTACAACTAAAGAATATATTTATTTTATAAATAAAATAAAAGCGATACATAGCAATACAGGTAAGAGACACAATACAAGTTAAAAAAACAATAAAAATTTAAAAACTAAAAGCCATAGAATTAAGGATAAGGTGAACAAATGTGTCTTCAACTTAGTTTTGAAAACCTCCACAGAGCATGCCTGCCGAATATCTTGAGGGAGGTTGTTCCACAGAAACGGGGCACGAAAAGAAAAAGCACACTCTCCAATTGTCTTTTTTCTGGCTCTAGGAACTTTTAGAAGGCCAGAGTCCTGAGATCATAGAGCACGAGATGGAACATAAAGGTGTAAAAGGTCGGAGAGGTATGTAGGTGCCAATCCGTTTAAAGCCAGGTGAGCAGCAGGACCTTAAAATCTGCTCGAACCTGACAAGGTAGCCAATGCAGAGATCTCAGAACAGGGGTAATGTGCTCAAATTTAGCAGTTCTTGTTAAAATGCGAGCAGCTGCATTTTGCACCATCTGTAGACCTCTAAAACTTTTCTTTGGTAGGCCAGAAAGAAGAGCATTGCAATAATCAATACGGGAAGACACAAATGCATGGACAAGAACCTCTGCAGTGTCGCTTGACAAAACTTGTCTGATTCTGGCTATGTTCCTCAAATGATAAAAGGCGGTCTTTGTTATCTCTTTTACATGAGATTCAAAGGAGAGCACCATATCGAACCACACACCCAAGTTTTTTACTTTGTTCCTGAAATTTATGGCTCTGTCATCAATTTTCAAGATGAAATTTTGGGACAAGTGCTGAAATTTGTATGGCCCAATGACCATCAACTCTGTCTTATCAGTATTTAAGAGCAAGAAATTATCTGATAACCAGCCCTTAATTGCAGATAAACAACATTCTACTTTGGATACTTCAGCACAATTTCCAATGGTTAAAGGAACATAAAGCTGCAGGTCATCAGCGTAACAATGAAAGGTTACATTAAAAGAACGTAAAAGAACACCAAGAGGCAGCAGGTACATAGAAAACAGCAATGGTCCAAGTACGGAGCCCTGAGGGACTCCATGCCTCACTGCACAAGTCTCAGAGAGATCATTTTTAAAACTAACAGTCTGAGACCTCCCAAGCAGGTAAGATCTCAGCCATGATAAAACTTTTCCTGTAATTCCAATAAAATGTTCAAGCCTATCCAATAAAATGCAGTGATCCACAGTGTCAAACGCAGCACTTAGATCCAGCAGTAATAAAACTGAAGTGCGATCATTGTCTGCATTTACCAGCAGATCATTTACCACTTTGACTAAAGCTGTTTCTGTGGAGTGATTTGGTCTAAAAGCAGACTGAAATGGTTCATACAGATTGCTTGTTGACAAGTGCTCAGTGAGCTGCTTAAAAACCACTTTTTCAAAGATTTTAGATAAAAAAGACAGATGTGAGATGGGTCTATAGTTTGCGACCATGTCAACATCCAGTCCAGGCTTTTTCAAGATCGGCACTACCACAGCTGATTTAAAACATTCAGGAAAGACTCCAGTCATCAATGAAGTATCTAAAAGAAACAGAATGTAGGGTCCTAATACTGACCACAGTTCCTTTATAACCCAGTGTAATGTTGGACCCGAGAAACATACGCTGGAGCGAATATGATGACAGCAGAACTTTTATTCGACACTGTGGTTTGTTTACTGGGACACAGACACTCCCGCTCTCTCTGCTGTCACGTCCGCTCTCCTCCTCCGCCTGTCACTGCCAACATATAAAGAGACACAATCACTGTCAGATCCCAGTACACCTGTGCACCCCGCCCCTGCGCCGCCCCGGGAGCTCACTGCGTCACCCCTCCTCTGCAGCTGGCCAGAGACCACACCCACGCCACACCCAGGCTGGTAGAGGATCCAAAGAACAGGTTGTACATCGAGCTGCTTTTACAACCTTAGTTAATCCAGACAGAGAAATAACCTTGAAGTCACGGAACAGTTTATCAGCACCAACAGGAAAAGCAGCCGAATAGTCTAGTGAACTGCTTTAGGAGGGAGTAATATGATTTCTAAGTGTTTCAGCCCTGTCTCTGAAAAATGTAAGAAAGTCATGAGCTATCAAATTAGAACAGCAGAGTTGACTTACTCTCTGTAAGTTGCAACACTGTGTTGAAAAGGAGTTTTGAGTTATGTTTATGGCTCATGATGAGATTTGAGAAATAATTTGCTTTCGCTGTCGACATCGCTGATTGAAGACAAGACAATGAGTCCTTCAAGCCTGGAGAAATACTTCTAGTCTGGAAGATCTCTAGTGATGCTCTGCTTTTCTACAATTTCTTCTCAGGTTCAAGAGCTCCTCATTTAACCAAGGCATAGGGTTCCTTTTTTGACATTTCAACTTCCTTACGGGAGCAACAGAGTCCGGTAGTTCAAGAAGTGTATTATTAAGATTCGCAGTCAAGGTGTCCACACATAACTCCTGGGTAAAAATAGGGTCCAACACATCAGGTAGATGTAATTTAACTCCAAGCAATGCTTCAGGGCTAATATAACGAGATGATCTGAGGGGAACTTTCCCCTCACAGAAGCTGGAGATTTAGGGATTAAAATATCAAATAAAATTGCGGAGTGGTCTAGAATAGGTAAAACGCAATTTTCAGTAATTGATACATTCAGCCCGTAGCCTAAGACAAGGTCTAGGGTGTGGCCCAGACACAAATTGTGTGAAGTTTAAGGAATCAATTACATTTAAGAAATCTTTGAGCAGGGGTTTATCCTCACAACACAGATGAATATTAAAGTCCCCCACTATAAGAATCCTTTCATAGTGAGTGATAAAACATGTCAAGAAGTCTGAAAATTCCGAAATAAACAAGTCATATTTAGGTGAACGATAGATGACTATAATTAGAACCACGGGACAGCCTAAAGTCAGAAGTTGGGACTCAAATGAGGTAAAAACACCAGGACTTTCTGTTTGCATTTAAAACAGTCTTTGATGATAGAGGCTACCCTGCCTCCCCTCCCACACAACCTGGGGGCGCTGAAGAAGCTGGCATCGGTGGGGCAAAGTTCCATGGCGACCAATAAAGCAGCCTCGGGTGAGCGTGCTCCGATGACGTCGGGTAAACAGGAAGAAGGCAGCGCTGAGGCCAAAATAAAGTCCTAAGCAGCCAGGGTCACCGATGGTAAGGACCCGCCGCATCCAATTTCTGACCCGAACACGCTTCCCAGAGCGCGTGCCGCGCATTCGTCCACTTCTCCAGCGCTTCCGTTTCGAAGGATTTCAGGGGGGATCACGGCGATGCAGTTCCCCCGGTACCGAGGCGTCCTCCACATCGCTTGCTAACGCTGGGGAGCTTCAACAGTGAGTCACGGATATTAAGCAGCGTCTGTCGCTCATATACCAACAGGGAGTGGGTTTTTAAAACTAGCAGGGACACCACTAAGAACATAAAACATAAACATTGCAGAACCGAGAGACGGCGTGCCATGACATCCGGCGCCATCTTCATGCAATGGGAGAAAGTAGTTGGCCACAGATCTCTTTGCGTTTACTGTGTTATTGTGGGAAAGGTTACACAAAACTGCAGAGCATGCGCAGCTGTAATAGTTTCACACAAACATCATAAAAAAAGAGAATCAGATAACAAGACTTTTATGTCAAAAGTAAATCACAGACCAACTACATCACGTAGCAGCCGTGGAAGGTGGAAAAATAACTATTATGGGGATAATGAAGAACTTCAGATTCTAACCGCTTTATTATAACCGTGAAGAAATACTAAAATGCTTCAATACGAAAGCTAATTTACAGAGCAATTTCACACTCACGGCAGAAATATTTTTGTCTTTTAGTTGACCTTCTACCCTGAATGCAACTGAATATCCGACAAGATGAAAACAGATCAGAAATGCGTTTAATAAGAACAGCCAAAAAAGAAGAAAAAAGAAATTTAATGTTTTAGCTTAAATAAAACTTTATTTTTCTTGATTTTCTTGGAGAAGCCATATTTTGCAGGCAGTGGTGTTCAGTGTGAAGGCTAAAGTGTCTTTTCTTCTCACTGTGTTTGTGCAACAACTGAATATGAATGCGAAGAAAAAAGGTTTAAAAGCTTCTGACCCGCCTCTGACCCTTTATGGAGCTTATTACATAATCACATTTCTGTCTCATAGACTCCTCCCACCACACAGAAGCAGATGTTTTAAAAACACAGATTTTCCAGCCTTCTTCCTCACCTGTAGCTTTTTGTCGGAAAGAAGTCGCAATGTTTTTCACGCTGTTTTCAGCAACCACCTGGACTTTGCTGGTCCTGCTTTTCACGCTGATATTACTGTGAGTATTCCTCGACTACTGTTTTGCAAGACAATCGAGCCCTTATCTTATGTCGCGGTCAAACCCACCCGTACGTGGAGTTTTGTTTCTCCTGTATTCCCTTTATTTTAATGTCCAACTGACGATTTCAGATTTTCTCTGTTTTGTGACACAGGTACGGATTATGGCCATATCGGTTCTTCAAAAAGCTGGGAATACCTGGACCGAGGCCCCTGCCTTATATTGGAACGATGCTGGGCATAAGAAAGGTACGCACAGAAACCAAACTCACCTTAGAGACTGGGATACGAGGAGCTGACTGATTTGATCTTGAAGAAGTGAGAAGGACATATTTAATGTCCTTATCAATCGTCACTGACCTGCCTGACTTCTCTGTATTTTGAATGCACATGTCCTACTCAGTGGCATATTGACACTAAAACACATTTTCCTATAACTTTTTGCAGGGAATTCTTGGTTTTGACCTAGAGTGTCATGCCAAGTATGGTGACATCTGGGGGTGAGTATTTACTTCATCAACCAGGAAGTTCACTCATGTTAAAATATGTTTGTCAGCCATGCAATACCCTCCAAAAAAGAAGAAGAAATAAAATTTTAAAAAGAAATAAAATACAACAATTCTGAATTCATTGTCAATAATGCTGCGATCTAAAGCAAAACAAAAAACAAAAAATGTGTTAAACAATTAGTCATTGTGTCATTGTAAAATAAAAGGCTGTTGTCTTTTTTGCAGGTTGTACGATGGACGAACGCCGTTGTTAATGGTGGCCGACCCTGAGATTGTTAAAACCGTGATGGTGAAGGAGTGCTACTCTGTGTTCACCAACCGCAGGGTAAGAAGCTCCTCTTTCTATCATATACCAAAGTGAAAGTTCAGCAAATCAGATGTAGTACAATGCTGACATCTGCTCTCAGATTTCTGTCAAGTTGCATAATTTATTAGATTTCATGAAACCTGTAGCAGTCCCACGGACCAAGGAAGAAATAGAGAGAGCCTCGACGGGTGCAGTAATTTTTACTTTGAGATTCATTCAGAGTCTAACAGTGCTGAGGTGCGCCAATGCACCGTGAAAACTAAACAGAAACACAAAATACATTTTCTTAGACGCTTATTACAAATATGAACTCAAATAAAGCAGAAAATACAACAAAATATCAAATAAGCAATCAAATACAACTTAAAACATGTACCTCGCTCCGCATTCCAAGGGCTGCAAATTGTTAATTTCGCTAGAGTCCGGTATCACGCTGTTTCACGCTTCATTGAGAGCTGCCTAATGGGACATGTGCGCCACAAAACCGGTCTGAGCTGGAAGTGCAGCTTGCCACTAACTAAGCAACAGAGCCCTCTACTGGACACTACGCGTAGCTGTTCAGGCTTAGATCAATAAACAAAACTGGATCTTTACAAAACCTTTGGACGTCCTGCCACTCTCCATAGAACGTAAAATGGTAGCAAAACATAGGTACAAATGCTTTTTCACTTTTTTACATTAACAAAATTGCTAGCAGTGATTTCAAAAGCAACTTGGGAAATGCTGTAGTTTATAGTGTCAGGCTGATGTGTTTAGGAAAACAACAGCAGCACTACTGGGAAAGACTGTTACCACATGAAATGTAAATGAAGTAATATTAAAATCCAACAGGCTGAACTTGCAGCAGTTCTCTGTGCTTTACACAAAGAGTTACACTTTTATTACTCAAGGGTTACATCAGCCAACACAGCAGCTGAAGAACATGAAACACACTTCACTGTTTCACATAAAAACTAGAGAACAAAAACAGATGTTATCTATCTTACTGTGTATAACAGAATCAAAGCTAATTGCACGAAGGGTTTATGTATTTAAACTAGTGCTATCAATATATTAAAAATTATCTAATTAATCTCACAACTTTCTGTAATTAATCATAATTAATCACAATTACTTGGTCAATAGCCTGGTTGATATTACTTTTTTAAAACTTTATTTAAACTTTTAGTTAAGCTTGTAACTGACATTTATGCAATATAATAAAGTAAATGCAGAATAAACACAAAGAATGTGTGCTTAAATTCAAAGAGAATTTGAATAGTTTTCTTCAATCTCTGAACACAGGTTCTCTCCTGTGAAATACAACTTAAAAAAACTATATACTAATAGTTAAGTATACACTAATATATAACATAACAATATATATTAGTTCTGTCAACAGTTAAAATGTTTAATTTGATTTATCACAGGGTTACTGTGGATTAATTTTGATTAATCACGACTAAATATCATTCTTTTTTTTTTTTCTATATTAATCGCATTTCATTTTGCATGAGCAAACAGACTCGCGAAAAAAGGGAAAATATACGCATCTAACATGTTTATTGAACATCTTGAACATTCATGTTAACAAAAACTCAGTAAACATTTATCAACTCTCTCTGTAACTCTTGAGAGTCACTTCAAGTCCTTGAAACGAGGAACCAAAGCTATGTAAAGCGTATCTTCTAAACGATAGTAACAGGTCTGCAGTTTGTTGCAATCCTCTTGGAAACTGTGTCAGTCAATATTTCCTAGGCCGACTTACTGAGCCCCCGATGCGCCGTGAGTGGTTTGCTGCAAGTTGGGTAACGCGTTAGTCAAAGTGCTTGCAGCACCCCTGGCTAACGTATGGTTCGTGTCAATGTGATAATTTAAGCTGGAAGTGCTTTGATGAAAAGAAAATTCATTCTTGCACAGCGTGCAATAATACTTTATGTCGGTCGACTGTTCCGTCTTGTTATCAGGGGCGGATCTAGAGAAATTTTCTTAGGGTGGCATGAGGGTGGCAAAGAAATCAAATGGGGTGGCAAAATCAAAGCATTTTTTTTTCCAAACACATATGCAGGTGGTTACATATGGTTAAAATGATTCAAATGCAGTAAGTATGTTTTTCATATAAATATAGTCTATAACTTAATTATTGTCTGTAGCCCACATAATTACGCACTTACATTTGCATTTACATTTGAGTTTTTATTTTATGTACTGTATAGCCTGTGTGATAAATAAATATGTAGCCCAATAAGTATAAAATCCACAAAGCTACACAGCATGGGGCAGTTCATTTACAAACACAAGTCTAAATTAAGTTTCACACTTTTTTTGTTAGAAAACTATCACATTGTTACATGCTTAAATTGCACAAAATGTCAGAAATATGCACTGTCATGAACAAAAATTTAAACCTAATTTTTCATCATTTGTTGGATTAACCCACTGAAATACAACAAACTCCTTTTGAGTTTACGTTTGTATTTCACCCTCAAATTGTTTTATTTTATTTTTTCCCCTTGCCTTGCTTGGTATCATTCCTTCTTTTTTTTTTAGCTCAACTGAATTTAGTTGTTTTTTCACTGACATACTGCATTAGTATTACTGATCTGAAATCACACAAAGAACTTAAAATCCTAGTAGTATTTTTTTTACTGTAAAAAAAAACAAACAAAAAACACAGACATGTTGAGTAAATTTTTATAACTTGAAATGCAAATATAATATAATTGTACA
The DNA here is from genome assembly GCF_041146795.1 of Maylandia zebra. Lineage (NCBI taxonomy): Eukaryota > Metazoa > Chordata > Actinopteri > Cichliformes > Cichlidae > Maylandia > Maylandia zebra. Next base: position 10,499,859 of record NC_135179.1, on the reverse strand, counting down.
TTTTGTAAACATATGCAACTATTTATCTAAAAATGCAGCCAATACATCTGCTGAGTTTTTAAATTTTGCACAACCATTTAAAAATATTACTAAAACTAAAATGAGAGAACAATCAGGTTTCGCAATAAGATGCCCCACAAATGATGTGTGACAGTAAAAAAAAAAAAGTTTGTCCACCAAAAGACAGAACAGCACACGGATAAACCTGCAGGCCTGACAACAGGAGGGGTATCACTTAGTGACAGTTTTTACATTGCAAATGTGCCTTTGTGTTCATTAGTGACCTCACTGACACACAAGGCAAAACGACAACAGAACTACACAAGGCAACACAACACACTAAGTGTAAGGAAGAGGACTCCCTTACTAAATTTATTTATATTATCTGTATAGCACTTTAGAGCACACCTTTCACTTTATTAAAAGCACCTTATCAAGCACTTTATTTAGCGTTGCACTTTGAGCATGGATTTGCACACAAGAAGTTTAAATATTTATTGACTATTTATTGGGGATTTTAAAATCAGTTGGTAGCCTTGTTTCAGATCCTGCACAGCTGCTCCTCGTCAAGGAATGTGGTGGTTGTCTGTCAGGAGAGAAGAATGGTGATTGAGATTGTGATTAAGGTTTACCAGTAAGGAAAACTAATGCAAATGTGTGTGTGAAATCTAGGGATAAAAGTGGTGCAAATAGGTGTTTGTAAGATAATGATTACTCACCTTTCTTGCCTGTGTCCTCTTCAAGGTGTTTGGGCAAATGTTTCCCTGGGGGTCCAGACACCATTTAAAGGTTCTGGGAGAGACCATTGGTAAAGAGAGTGTGGTGAATCTTGTTGTGCTTGAGTTTCTGGGTTTTTATAATATTGGGTTTGGTGTAACATTAAGTGTGAAATATTTATTAATATGTAAATGTGAAAATGTATTTATGTATTTATTTATTCTTATTGATATATTGTATACTGTGGTGGAAGGTTGGGATTTAAGAATTTACCCGAGAGTGGAATAATGGTTTAGTCTGTGACAGCTGAACATATTTAAGGCTGCCAGTTGTCATCAGAGGGTGGATTTTTGTGCTGTGAAGAAGCTCGACAAGTTAATTGTTGTAAGGACAGCTGTATAGCAAATAAATACTTTGTTCCACTACACTTGCCTTGGTCCATCTCACTGTGTTTCCAGCCGCTAAGGGCCGCCCTGTTACACTAAGTATACACTCCACACTAACCATCACAAATCTCCCACATCTAAAAACGCTCTCTCTCTCACACACACACACTCGCTCGCTCTGTCTCGCTGTCGTTACTGTCACTCCCAAAACTCTCCCCTCTTCCTAAACAACCAAATCTCAGTGTTGATTTTTTTTTTTTTTTTTAATTGGTCGACATGGTACATTTTTCCACCGATAGGAAACATGTGGCTTTTTTTTTCCCTTTCTTTACTGTTTTCGCGATGTCCTTAGAAAACGCTTAAAACACACACACAAACGTGATGACAGTATTTAGAAAAAAGCATGGCTTATATATATTATCATAACTCTGGATTTACTGGCCTGTAATTAAAATTTATAAACTTTGAAGTCCGAACTTTCAATGTGGGCTGAAAGAGAGACTCCGCGTGGCTGCAGCTTTTTGCTAACTTAAATCAGTAATGTGATTTGGAGGCGCAGCATGTCCGTGGACCACAGAGGGTTAATAACACTCACTTTCCTTCCATTTACAGAGTGTAACATCCAACCACCTGTGTAAAATCCGAAATTCCCATGGTGTTGTTCAAAATGTGGTCTGGCACAATCATAAACGTCGCTTGCTACTGAAAACAAGAAAAAAGCCATCCTGCTATGGGCTGAACCATTTGTTAATGGGGGGGGGGGGCACTATGCAATATATTCAGTTTTAGCATTTATATTCACTGTTGACTGTAACTATGCTCAAACTGTTAATGCTATCTTATTTTAATAAACAACAATGTCATATGCAAAACTGGGGTGGCACGGGATCATTTTATGGTGGCACTTGCCACCCCATGCCACCCTTCTAGATCCGCCCCTGCTTATTATTCTTTTACTACTCAAATTTCCTATCTAGAAGGCCAATGTGCGTTTATCATCTTCCATATTGAGTTGATTGGTTCAGTGCCCGTCACTACCAGATCAACTGCCCATTTGTGCATGTGTGAAGGTAACTCTACTTGGACAAACTGCTCGAAATGCCTAACAGAAACATTTCAGGGATTTTGGGTCATTCTGCACTCCAGATGCGTTAATTGCATTAAAAATTTTAATCTCGTTGACCGCGATGGCAGATTAATTTGCGTTAACACGTTAATTTTGACAGCCCTAATTTAAACCAATTGAAATCATCACATTATTGTTTCTAGGACAGAAACAATATATAAATATGTTATATAATATATAAATAATATAAATTATCAGCATTGTACTAGTGAGTGGTGTACTTTGAAACAGTTTTCTGACATGTGCTTATTTAATCAATCATCAATAAGCACTGGTAGTAGTTGAGATATTTTTAACAAATATCACATGTTTCCCCACATCTATATTATCAAACGAACCTGGATAAATATGACGGGTTACTGATTACATTTTACTCGAACCTCTTTACACTGTAGTACTTATTTATGGTGATGTTGGTATTTGTCGTTTGTTTACTTTCCACTTTTGCATGTACCCATGTGCGTCGATCTAGCCAAAGGAAGTTCTATATGAATAATCAACATAGAGCCAACGCAGAGAAGATTCCAATTGCATTACATTATATGTGCAAACCAATGTTGGAAATGTAAGCAAACATTGAGAGTAGAGCAGGGCGATATGGCCAAAAATATTTATCACGATATATATTTGAAAATTTGCGATAACAATATAACCGACGATATAATTGATGCGAGACAAAATACAACTCCACAACATTACTAGTGCAAAAAGACAACCTTCCATTTATTTTCACATAAACAAGAAGCTGGTTTTTATGTACATTAAAGCTTTATAAAAATTTAACAGTGCAAATGCAAATTCCTTGCTGAAAGTTTAACCAAAAGGCATTTCCAGTAGAAATGGGCTGACATATCCTGAGCATAACCATGTATAATATCCACTGAAGTTAAAAAGAGGTGCTTTGCAACATTAAACTGCAGTGTGCAGTATGCATTTTTCGGACCATAAGGTGCACGGGATTATAAGGCACATTAAGCGAAACAAAGCAGTCAGATAAATCAAACTTTATTAAACTCATTCTTCTTGCTTCCTCCACTTCTGTACCATTGATTCATTAATGTTGAATTCTCTGGCAGCTGCTCTATTCCCATGTTGTTGCAGTATATTAATGACTAACCTCGCATTGTGGATGGATTATCTCAGTTGTTCTCCTGACTGAAGTTTGGTCCGTTTACAGCATCCTGCCATGCGATTGCATTTGTCTCTAACCATGAAGAACCTTCACGTTAACTTTTATAAGTGGAAAAGTGTTAGTGTTCGTCCTCCAGCTTCACTGTTTATGTTATGCTAACATAGCTGTGTCGCTAGCGATCACGTAGCACATCATTATATACCAGCTAGCCCAACTTCAGTAACCCTACAAACATCACTGCTTGTAAGAGCCAAAGTCAATGTTTATGTTTTTCCTTTTTTGTTTTGGTGGCACAGGTGTATAGCTTTACCTGCGTCTCAGGTGATGGTATGTGGGTGTGGTCACAGTCTATTTACCTGATGTCGGTGTTCGCAGCAGGTGTGTTGGGTGAGTGGTTTGTGGGCAAACTTTTCTGTTGACCGTCATTTTTTGGCACACCAGTTAATCCATGCGCTAGTTGGAAATTGATTGAAAGCGCAAATGTTTGTTCTTGTTTTGTTCTTAAAATAAATGCGCAAAGTACAAGTTCGACTCATTATGGATTATTGGAGGCGCGTCACAGGGACACAACCAACTCAGCCGGCCGCGGCTTTATTTACGGATGAAAGTCGCAACATTTAGTCAACAGAAAAACTCTTCTTTTATTGCACGCATCAAAACAATGAAGAGGATTTTTGGATATACGTTTTGGAGTCACGGAGCTGTCAGATGAGTGGACGCAGTTCTCAAATGAGTAATTGGAAACGGCACCGTCACACTGGCATGGTGGAACGCAGCGCAACAGACACTTCAGAAGCGGTAGGACACGCGGATTCACTCTGTGTATTATTGGATGTTTTGAACACAGTTTGTAAGTGTCATCGCTTGTCCATTGGGGACATTGGTTTGATCTGCGTTGTGTGCGTGCGTGTGCTTGATTTGGCAAGCTGGAGGACTCTGCTCTGGTTTTGACAGCCTGTGACGCTGCTGCGCAATGGTTTACACGGAAGAAAAGTATTGGCTGTGGTCTATCTTTGAAGCTGTGGAATATAATGTTGTTTTGATGCATGTGAAAAAGTGACGATGAGTGAAATAAAAGAAGCCGAACATGAACTGGAAGAAAAAAGATCTGCAAAACTGACGGCTAAAGCGCTTGCTTTTAAAATGGAAACTTTGCAGAAAGAGCGAAAAGCTCATGTTAACAAGATTAAAGGGTTAACTCGTGATATTAAAGAATTGATGAACAAGGATGACAATGCAAAAGCTGTGCTGCTTAACTTGGAAAAACTGAATGATTTGTATAAAAATGCCAAAGCAGTTCATGATGCATTCATTTTATTGATTCCTAAAGATGAACAAGATGCTCATATTGACTGGTTTGGACGCATAACAAAATGTAATGATGATTTTGTTGAAGATGTGAAACAGTGGCTTCTTGAAGCTGGAAGACCTTTTATGGAAAAAGACAATGAAGCTGAGAAAGTGCCTACTGCTGTTACTTTGGATGTGCCCGTTTCTGCTGAGCCTGTTTTATCAAAGGAGACGGTTTCTTCCACAAATGATAAAAATAACATCTTAACATCCCCAAAGCAGGTTAAAACAAATTCTGACATACAAGATGAAATACAGCCAGGTGACAGTGTTTCAAACGTAGGAAGCAAAAAGAGTAAAATCAGTTCTTCAAGCTCAAACTCCAGAGCATCAAGTACAACATCAGCACGAATAATGGCTGAAGCTGAAGCAGCTGCTCTGATGGTAAGGCAAAAAGTGCTTAAGGATAAACATGCCTTGGAGGAACATGAAGCACAGTTAAGGAGACAGCGGGAGCAACTGGAGCTGGAAACAAATATAGCTGCCACGGTTGCAAAAATGAAAGTACTGAAAGGCTCAAAAGGATCCAGTATTAAAAGTAAACTATCAAAAATATCAGATGGTATGGAGTCATATTTTGAAAAGGGACAGAAGGTAACTCAAGTGTTGAATACTAGTCCGGATACTCCTGTACATGAAAGGCAACATGTGCATATCTTTAGGGAGCATAATGTTGCAGACTCACAATCTCTCTTAACCATAGGCAGAGTTCCAATACAACCTCAGACTCTTTCTGAAGATCCCTTGACATATCACTCAGACATTAGAAATTCACGTGAAAATAAACATGTATCTTCTCAACTTTCTAGTCATGAAGAAGACTGTAACATCGTATCTGTCATGAGTAAGCAAAACGAACTCACTGCTTTATTAATCCAACAACATAGTCTTTCTTCATTACCTAAAAAGGAGATCCCAGTTTTTGATGGAGATCCACTTCAGTACCAGACTTTTATTAAATCGTTTGAACACAACATTGAAAGCAGAAATAAAAACCCTGGAGATTGTCTTTATTATTTGGAACAACACACAAAGGGTCAACCAAGAGAACTTGTAAGAAGTTGCCTACACATGACTTCAGAAGCAGGATTCAGAAAGGCGAAGTGTTTATTACGGCAGCATTTTGGGAATGAACATAAACTTGCCACGGCTTACATGAGCAAATCACTTGCTTGGTCTTCAATAAAAGCAGAGGACACGAAAGCTCTTCAAGCTTACACAATATTCCTAAGAGGCTGTTGCAATGCTATGGAAGATCTCAGTTATATGCAGGAGCTTGACATGCCTGCCAACATGTTAGCTATAACAAAGAAACTTCCCTACAGGCAGAGAGATAAGTGGAGAACTGCAGTCTGTGATTTCCATGAGAAGTGTAATCGACAAGCTACATTTAAGGATCTTGTGGAGTTTTTAGAAAAACAAGTGAAGATCGCATCTGACCCAGTGTTTGGGGACATCAAGGATATCTGCACGACAAACAGAGACACAAGAAAACTTAAGTCCCAAACTCACACAAGATTCAAAGAAAGTTCTTTTGCTACCTCTGTGATGGCATCTGAAAAAGAAAATAACAAAGTTAAGGAAAAGGAAAGAATAACACAAATGAGGAGTTGCTTGTTTTGCAAAGGTAAACATACCTTAGAAAATTGTCAAGAGCTGGAAAGAAAAACGCAAAAAGACAAAATCACTTTTCTAAAAGAGAATGGAGTCTGTTTCGGATGTCTTTCTAAAGGTCACATTAGTAGAGACTGCAAAAAGCGCCTCAGGTGCAAGACGTGTGGTTTAAAGCATCCTCAAATGTTACACATCTATCAAAAGACAATGAGTAAAGAACAAGAATCAAAGGAACAAACTCAAAATCGTGCCATAGTCTCTATTCAGACCAGTGCTCTTACTGGGGCCGGTAAAGATGAATTCAAACTTTCAATCGTGCCTGTGAAAGTTAAGGCCAAGAAAGGAAATGTAACATTGTACACCTATGCATTTCTTGACCCAGGCAGCACTGCATCATTTTGTACAGTAAAGCTGATGAATAAGCTGAAAATTCATGGAAGAAGATCCAACATTCTGTTGAGAACTATGGGACAAAATAAAGTTGTTGAAACGGATATTATTGCAGATTTAGAAGTTGCTGGACTAGACGGAAATGAGTTTTGTGATCTTCCCATTCTTTATACTCAGTTCATTATGCCTGTCCATAAAGGAAACATTCCTCACCAGAACGATATACTCCGGTGGCCATATTTGAAGTCTGTACATCTGCCAGAAATTGACTCTGAAATTGATTTGCTAATTGGCTCGAATGTGCCAAAGGCTCTGGAACCACTGGATGTCATTAGAAGTGTTGGAGACGGACCGTATGCTGTTAAAACTGTCCTTGGCTGGACAGTGAACGGACCTTTGGGTGAGACTCAAACTGAAGTTCACAATCAGCCACAGATAAGTGTCAATAGAGTTTCAGTGGTGAAACTTGATGAGCTGTGGAATCAGCAGTTTAAAACTGATTTTCCAGAGTGTGCCAGAGATGAGAAAGAACCTTCTAAGGAAGACCAACAGTTTTTGGATAAAGTTTCCAATACTGCTAAGCTACATAATGGTCATTATTATATTGGACTCCCATTGAAAGACTTAAAGGTCTGCATGCCAGATAATAAAAGTGTCGCTGAACAACGCCTTCAGAATCTGAAGAAAAGACTTATGAAGAACGCTACTTTTCTGCAGGACTATAACAGCTTTATGTCAGATATGATCTCTGAAGGTTATGCAGAAAAGGTACCAGAAGACAACTTAGAACGGACAGATGGCAGGAAATGGTATTTGCCGCACCATGGTGTTCTGCATCCGCAAAAGAAAACCCTTAGAGTGGTGTTTGACTGTGGAGTCAAGTATCAAGGAGTGTCGCTAAATAGCAAGCTCTTACAAGGTCCAGACTTGACCAGCACGTTAATTGGAGTTCTGACAAGATTTCGTAAAGAACCTGTTGTCATTGCTGCAGACATTAAGGCCATGTTTCACCAGGTTAAAATACCAGAGGAGGATCGAGATATGTTGAGATTCCTTTGGTGGCCCAACGGAGATTACACTCAAGCCATGGTTGAATACAGGATGACAGTACATGTGTTTGGAGCAACTTCATCTCCAAGTTGTGCAAATTTTGCACTAAGGAAATGTGCTGAAGATCATAAACAACAGTTTAGCCTTCAAGCCGTGGATGCAATGTTGAACAACTTTTACGTCGACGATTGTCTCGTCTCAGCAGCCACAGAAGAGGATGCGATCGATCTCTATCATGAACTCTGTGCCATATGCTTGAAAGGAGGCTTTCCACTGAACAAATGGATAAGTAACAGTCGTAATGTGTTGGCTGTAATACCTGAAAGTAACAGAGCAAGCAAAATAAAGGATCTAGACTTGATCAGTGATGAACTTCCGGTGGAAAGAGTTTTGGGCGTTCAATGGTGTGTGGAGTCTGACGTTTTCAAGTTCAGAATCACTCTAAGAGATCGACCTTTGACAAGACGTGGCATCCTTTCTGTAGTCAGCTCTGTTTATGACCCTTTAGGAATGTTGGCACCAGTAATCTTAACTGCTAAAAAGATTCTGCAAAATCTGTGTCGAAAAAAGATTGGATGGGATGATGCATTACCTGATGCGGTTATACAGGAATGGACTATTTGGATGCAAGAGCTCTACAAGCTGGAGGAGTTCAAGGTTGATCGTTGTTTTAAAACCAACAGTTTTGGAACTGTAAAAACTGCTCAGTTGCATCATTTCGCAGATGCATCTGAGGACAGCTATGGAACATTGACTTATTTGTTACTAAAGAACGAACGAGACCAGGCACGCTGTGCATTCATTATGGGAAAGGCACGTGTTGCTCCTTTAAAACCAGTTACAATCCCTCGAATGGAGTTAACTGCTGCCACCTTAGCAAGCAGAATGGATGTAATGTGGAAGAAGGAGCTGCAGATGGAACTGAAGGACTCAGTATTTTGGACTGACAGCACCTCTGTACTGAAATATATCTTCCACAACTGCAACAAAGACAGAAATGGTGCAACCCAAAACGAAACTTCATGCCAGGAGACATTGTAATCATTGTTGATGATTCCGCACCACGGAATTCCTGGATAACTGGAAAAATAGAAGAGACAATCCAGGACAAAAGGGGATTTGTTCGTCATCTTCGGATCAAGACAAAAACTGGATTCCTAAACAGACCTATAAATAAAGTCTGTCTGTTGCAGGAAACAGAGAATATTTAACATATTGGACTGACTGGATAAACTTTAAGTGACCTACTCCTTTTATTTATGGGTTACTAACCTCACAGATGGTGAACCACAAGTAGTAGTACTGATGCATGTTGCACTAAAGGGCGATTGAAATGTTTTATGAACAAGCAAATAATGTAAGACTTGATTATTTTGTAATTATTATTTAAAAGATAATAATTAGGGGCCGGTATTGTAAGAGCCAAAGTCAATGTTTATGTTTTTCCTTTTTTGTTTTGGTGGCACAGGTGTATAGCTTTACCTGCGTCTCAGGTGATGGTATGTGGGTGTGGTCACAGTCTATTTACCTGATGTCGGTGTTCGCAGCAGGTGTGTTGGGTGAGTGGTTTGTGGGCAAACTTTTCTGTTGACCGTCATTTTTTGGCACACCAGTTAATCCATGCGCTAGTTGGAAATTGATTGAAAGCGCAAATGTTTGTTCTTGTTTTGTTCTTAAAATAAATGCGCAAAGTACAAGTTCGACTCATTATGGATTATTGGAGGCGCGTCACAGGGACACAACCAACTCAGCCGGCCGCGGCTTTATTTACGGATGAAAGTCGCAACACTGCTGTTTAGTTTCCTGTCTTCATTTATGTTGGAAGTGATAGCAGAGCTGTACGTTTGATTTTTTTCAGAAATCTCTCAGTCAGAACATGCAATATCACGCTTAGGTAACTAGCGAAACTAGCGAGCTAACTTCCGCTAGCTTCCTGCTAACTTCTAACTCCGTTAAATGTAATAACTTTTGTTTTCATGGATGCCTGGAAGTTAAACTTTATAGTTATACCTGGTAAAGCAGCAATGCTGATCGTTTTATTAAAGATGAAAGAATTTAGACAGTTTTTAACTCTAAGTGATGCTGCAGTGTTGTTTGACCTGAAGCATACGGAGTTTAGGACCCAGATTACTCCCAGATTTAAGAGCATCTTAGTCCGACAAATATGACAATAACAACGGCTGCTTGCATGTTCTGCAAAAAAATGTGCTTTGTTGTGTATCTGACGGACAAACACCAAACCAGTTCCACATCACGGAAGTTGCACCATTTTTACAAACCAATTCTGGTTCATCTGTTTCACTCAACAATCGGCCATGTGCGTATGAAAACAAAGGCACCGCGCATGCGCGTTTTACTCCCATTCTATCGCGATATTTCATTTTCCTATCGTTGCCTAACATTATACCGGTATTACCGTGAACGGTATAATATGGCCCAGCCCTAATTGAGAGTTGTTATTTCCTTTTCACAGGATACTGGTTTTTTCACTGGACCTATGGATGACGCTCTTGTAGTAGTCAAAGATGAAAGGTGGAAACGAATTCGCAACAGCGTGTCTCCATGCTTCACCAGTGGAAGACTGAAACAGGTTGATATATCTAAGTTCATTAACCACTTATATCCCAAAAAGTTTCTTTTTCAATGGGTGAAAGGTGATGAAACATTTCCCCCACTGAAAACGCTACGTCCAGAAAAAAAGAATCAACGTTTCTGGATTTCAATACCTGGATGATTGAGCATGCATCAAGACATAACCACTAATGTGATTAAACTATATACAAAATGAAGTACAAAAATAAAAGCCAGCAATTCCCATTATATGTTCTTATTTATTTCACAGACACTGTAAAGACATTGTTAAACTTTTTAAAATAGAGAAAACGAGTTTACAAATAAAATGTAAAAACATCATCAGTGTGTTTTGATCTGTTTTCTTTCTACATATCTGACAGACATTTAACATCTACAGAATATTAATAACATAATTTTCTTATTTTGTCTCCATTATATAAAAAAGGTTTTTCCCCTCGTTGCTCGCTATGCAGAACGACTTGTTGCAAAACTTGAGGAAATGAATTTGGATGAACCCATCACTGTCAAACAGTATGTTGTTAATCTGAAATATGCAAACATATTAAATTGTTCGTCCTAAAATAAATAATGCACTGATCACTTGTCTTTTCAAACTCTAATAGGTTTGTGGCTCCTTACAGTTTAGACACTGTGACCAGTGCTTCTTTCAGTGTGGAGACAGACTCCATAAACAATCAGAATGATCCAGTTAATGTTCAAGTCCAAAAGTTCCTTAAATTCAAAATGTGGCTTTTCTTATTCATAAGTATGTCCTTCTTTTGACTTTTAAAAACTCATTTAATTGATTTGTTTTCAGAAAGCAAACTCAATAGTATCTGCAGGATGTCAAATTTTGCTTACCGGTATTCAGTCTGGTCTCATTTCAGTGGCAGTTCCGTTTGGTGGACGTCTGGCAAAGTTCCTGAACATGGAAATCACACCCAAGGACAGTGTTGACTTTTTCTACAACATCCTCAAGAAATTTAAAAACCAGCATCATGAAGACAAATCTGTAAGCATTAAATTGACAAGGACATGAAACTAGTCGCAGAGGCCATCAGCTCATCAGAAATCTTTATAGACATGAGAGACAAGAGAAGGTTGTTTTCCATATACATCTAGCTTTGAAACCACAGGACTTGCTCCCTGTAAGCTACAGGAAAATAATTTAGGGCAATACCTGGAATCATTTGCCATTTTTTTATATACAGTCTATGCACACCGCAAACATTATTGATATTTTTCTTCTGCTGTTGACTCTCAATCATCCACATGTGAGCACATTTGAATATTGTCTTTTCTGATGTAGGCTCGAGCAGACTTCCTGCAGGTGTTGATCCAGAGTGAGATCCCAGAAAAGACGTATAAGAACGATGAAGAACAGCCAAGTAAAGGTATGTGTTTACCACAGAAGTAATCCAGAATAACCCAGTCACCTATGTCACATTTACTTTAGACAACTCAGGATCAAGGGTTTAACACACACATTTTTCTCATGACATCAATCTGCTCATATGTCTCAAAAGACCAGTCAGTCAGTATCATATATTATAAACCAGGAGCTTGATGATAAATAGCTGAAGGGCTCTACACATCACGACGACATCCCTGTAAATATTTATAGAGCCATCCTAGCTATTGTAACATTTTTGATAATCTGGCTATAAAAAATTACATTAACCAAGTTGGATCTCAGGTCAACATGTACCCCTTCAGCCAGAATGTAAACTACAGAAGACAAGAATCAAGGTTAAGGGTGTGCATTGGTGCCAATGCATACCCTTAACTAAATGTACAGTTTCACTGAGCAACTTTTCAGCTGCCCTGTAGCACACACACCTCCTACCTCAGGTCCCAGCACATCCTTTATCAGGGAGCCATGACTGGATGATGGAGCTCAGGTGTGTGCAGCCTCTGACACCACACCCTTAACCTGCTGCTACACCCTTCCCCTGCAGCTGAGCCACAAACCACACTCCATCACAGAAAGTTTTAGTATTAATCTTAAAAGCATAGTCTGTTCTTGTATCTTTTTATTAAAAATGATGCAGTTTAATGTGTCATTGCACTCTGAAATGAAACGAATGAATATTACAAATATACAGTTGGAGTTTAAAAAAAAGAAATCATGGAATCAATTTATGAACCAAAATGTATTCTAAACTTTTGAATCATCAAAGCAGCCACCTTTGACAGATATAACAGCTGGACACACCCATGGCATTCTTTCTACAATAAAACAAAAAATTCTTCTGCCCAGTCCAACCCAAACCAAAGGTTTGAGTCGGAAGACTGTGTTGCCCACTTCCTGATTTCAAGGTTACATCTTGTTCTTTTTTTCCTGAGGCAGTCTGGCAATGCTTGGACTTATGTTTTGAGTCATTACCTTGCTGTAGGATGAACCCCTGACCAACTAGGTTCATACCAGAGGGTGTTGCATGCCGCTGCAGAATGTTGTGGTAGTTGTTTTGGTTCAGGGTGCCTCTCCCTCTGTACAAGTCACCGAACCTGGATCCAGCAAAACAGCCCCAGACCATCACTCTTCCTCCTCCATGTTTGACAGTTGATGCCACACACTGTGGAACCAAAAATTTGCCTTCTTGATGGTGTACAAATGTCCTGCATGATGAACTGAAGATTTCAAATTTGGATTCATCAGTCCATACCTTCTTCCAGTCTTCAAATAGTCCAATGGTGGTGTTTCATGACCCAGGCAAGCCTCTTTGTCTTGTTCCAACGTCTTAGCGACTTAGCGTCTTGCTTCAACTCGCCCTGTCATGCCTGCAGCTTGAAGTCTTCTCTGTACATTTGAAACTGAGACTTGCTTACTGCTGTTAGGGTCAACCCGCGTGGACCCAGGTAGCAGATCACACAGACACTTTAAGCTAGAGCGTAAATGATTTCTTTACAATAACACAGTTCTGGGATTGCCGTCATAACTGGTGGAGGACTCAAACAGTCTATGGGAAGGCAAGGGAGCAGTGATTAGAGAATAGACACGGTGAGAGGAAGACGAGGACTATGTGAGGTGAGAGAGTTGGAGAGCTTACTTGCCACAAGTTTGGTGACAGGCTGGGCCAGGGGGTGTGAGGAGCTGGTGGATTAGGCAAATAGAGTGCGGGCTGGTGATGGTGCAGGCTGATGAGGGTGACCAATATTCAGAAAGAGACCAACACGTTACCACTTCTGGATGAGGCAATACTCTGACACCAGACAGCAGCTGCGCTGCTCCTCAAATAGCCCCAGCTGATGATGCCTGATGCCCTGCAGGTATGCCAGGGAATCCAATAGATCACAGTCCTGCCCGTCTGCACTGAAAAAGGGAAATGACAGGACAGCAACAACACACACCATCCCAACTCCTAATAACTACAACCACTATTAAGCTGTGTTCCTGTGAGCTGCCTATCATGCAAGCTGTTAACTCTCAGAAACTTGTCCTCGAATTCAGTCGTTTCTTTGGGTCTGACTTTGTTTACAATTTCTCTGTAAAAAAGCACCTACATTTTTAAGTGTTATGATAGTCTGTCTCTCTTCCATCTTAATTGCCTTTTTCTTGCCATTTTTGTAGTAACACACTACTTTCTGCAGTACAACACTGTTAAACTGATGCTCATGAGGGTATGGTACCACAGTGTGTTCCAAGACTCCAGAAAATTCAGAATGCCTGTAGGAATTAGTAGCACCAGCTTTAACCCTAACCCTAACTCTAACTGCCCGCAGGGGCGAGAAAGTACTAGCTACTGATTACGCTTAAATAAGATAATTAATTATGTTCTTTCCATAGGTTTGACTGAACATGAGATCCTTTCCCAGGCCTTGGTCTTCATCTTTGGAGGCTACGAGACCACCAGTACCACTCTAACTAACATCCTTTATAATCTGGCCACCAACCCTGATGCGTTGCAGACCTTACACAAAGAAATTGATGCTAAGCTGAAGGAAGATGTACAGTAATTCATCACATAATTTGTTGCCATCCTTGATTCGGTGGTTTGCCATTTGCATATTTTGTTTTTATGTTTGCCTTCTTCTTTATATTTTGCCTAGGCACCCATTTCATACGAGGAGCTGACCGGTCTACAGTACCTGGACCAAGTTATACTTGAATCAATGCGACTGTTTCCCACTGCCCCTCGCCTCAACAGGGTGTGCAAAAGAACTGTGCAAGTGAATGGACTCACCATCCCCGAAGGAACCACAATTAGGATTCCTGCGTGGGTGTTGCACAAAGACCCACGCTACTGGGACTCACCTGAGCTTTTCAGACCAGAGAGGTAACTGTGTAGGTGTGTCATCACAAGGTCATAAAGAACCTGGTCATCCTGTAATTAGTGAAACCTGGGACATTATGCTTTGCTTTATCTTTGCTAGATCTTTCGAATGTTTTATCCATTATAGCTTCCACCTAAGTACTGCTTTGATCATAGGTTTTTCCCTGCTGTAAGATCTAACTGGCCAATGGGTCCCTAATCCCTGCTTAGATGGTTTGGCATCTTTACGTTGTAGGTCTACAGACTGCCTAAAAATCATGGCTCAATACAATGAGAATTATTTGATTATACATATCTACATTTTTAAAGTTTGTTTGATCTGTATCTGCAGGTTCAGTAAAGACAACATGGAGGAGGTGAACCCATACGCGTTCATGCCATTTGGACTCGGCCCTCGTAACTGCGTTGGGATGCGCTACGCCCTCCTCGTCATGAAGATGGTTATTGTCCGTCTCTTGCAGAAGTACACTTTGGAAACATGCAAAGAGACAATGGTAAGAGCAGCAATCCTCCACATTTAGACTGTCATGGTACTCTGCTGTCCTGTCACTGATGTTACATCCATTTCTTTTCTTTTTTTTAGATTCCACTTCAGTTTGACTGGAAGGTTCAGCCAGTTCAGCCTGTAAAACTCAAGTTTGTTCCCAGAAATCAGTAGTCTAAGAGGGAACATCTCCATCCTATCAAAAAAAAATCCTATCAAACATTTTATTGTATAATTTTCTTTTAATGTGAGGCAAGTGCTGCCATAAGGGTATTCATCCTTTTTCTGCTGCTTAACTGTAAAATGTTAAATCAGTGCAGTGTAAATATTTGAATTTTCTTGCAATATTAATAAATCAAATGTATTTTAATTACTTTTCTTTAAATTGTGTTGAACTTTTTTCAAAAAGCTAACTTTACTAATGGTTTACTGTATGAATTTCCTGATAACATCTTTGATTTGTGCAAACATATTATTCTGTGACACTTGATCTTTAGGTTTGCCTTTGTTAATTTTGTCTTGTTTTCTTTCATGCATGAGCTTTATACAAATGAATAAATAAAATTACAGTTTGAAATCTAGAGACTTATCAGAATATCTCTTGGGACAGTTAAGTCCATGAAATAAGCTGCTGGCAGCTATACACGTCTCATTGATGGCTGTAGTCTTATTATTGGTTTTACCATCACAGCTAGCCAGGTTTCCAAAGGCATAGGGTCTTGTGGGCTAGTCAGAGCGGACACTCCATTTTCCCTCCTGCATCCAGTCTTGAGTCTTGTAGACCGATAGCCTCTCTGGCTTTCAGGCATGAATGCTCACATTTTACAAAGCCCGGACCTAGTTAGCATGTAAATATACACATTCATTAATGGTTTTTACAGTTTTTACAGTGTTGTGGTCAGAATATTGGTCTGCTCCACCTCCTCTTGGGGTGTCTTAAAGAGTTAACAGAGTGGAGAGACAGTCAAGATACAATAGAGAATGTTTGGTTATGTTGTAATCTTGGTTGTCTCAGTGAGAGACTCTCTCCAGCTCTAGGGCCACTTGGAGAACGTTATAATTAAACTATCAGTGATTTCCACGAGCACAGATGTTTTATGCATAAGTTGTTGGGTGTGGCCAGGTAAGACGGGGATCATTCTACAAACATATGGAATATGTAGGACCTTTTAGGTTTGGATTTTTTCCACCCTTAATAATAAACACCTTAATTTAGACGTTTTGTATACATGTTGTGTTTAATTTTATTATCTTTGTCTAATATTTACATTTGTTTGATGATCTGAAACATTTAAGTGCAACAAACATCCGAAACAAAATATAGTAGGATCCGCCCTGTTAAGAGGGAGTTTTTCGTTCCCACCGTCTCCAAAGTACTTCCTCAGGGCTTGGTCGTATGATTATTGAGGTTTTCTCGCTTTTCTTTGTATTTTTTAGGGTCATTACCTTACAATATAAAGCACCTTGAGGCAGCTGTTGTTGTGATTTGACGCTTTATAAATGAAATTGAATTAAATTGGTGTAAATTTTAAAATAAAAGAAATGATTTAATTAATAATCTCAAAGCAGGAACAATTACTTAATGATGAATACTGTGAAATGTTTCTGGATAACTTCAGAATTAGGTTGTAGTGCAGGGAGAGACTTGGCTAAGAAACCAACTGAGAAGCTGGGAAAATAATATTTATTTGATGATGAAAGCATAGAAATTAACTGAGAAACTAAGACCAGATTCAAGCTGGGGTCATTGTATGTCATGCTGGATTCTCAACTCGCTGGCCAAACAAGAAAAACAGACATGTTACCCAGAATTGGAAATGTTTACACATTTCAATGTAATTAAAGTCGCAAACCCTGTGCCTACTCCTTTGCTAATCTCTCTAGGAGATATCGTTCTTTAGTTTGGACAATAACACGCCAGCAAAACTCTAATGCATAGTAGAATTAGATAAATCTCACTGCAATTAGTATGGATCACGTCATCAGAGCGATAAACATGTTAAGTAAAACACAAGAAAAGTACTGAAGAGAGTAATGCTTGCACACTTCCACAAAGCTGTGAGAGAAGAATTACAGCAGCCTGTGTCAGGGACATTATCAGCTTCTGCAGGGCCTCCTTGGTTTTTGTAGAAAAAAGGTGGGTCTCAAACAACTGCTGAGCATGCGCAGGAGTAATAGCCCCGTAGAAATATTCACAAGACTCATATGTTAAAAGTCGATTAGAGACAAACTAGACCGGACGGCAACCGTGGAAAGTGAGAAAATAATTATTGGGGGGATAATGGAGAACTTCGTTATTACAGGGAAGTATTAAAACAGATCAAAACGAAAGTTGATTTACAAACCAAGGACACCCTAAAGCGGATCATTTCATGCAGCAGAAATAGCAGACACATTAGAAATCGTTGATGGTTAAAGTATTTTATTCAGACTTACGCAAAACCAAAAACGTTTTAAAAGCGTCTGACCCTTTTTACACCTTATTACGTAAACACATTTTTGTCTCATACGCTCTCCTCCCACCACATGACGTCTTCTTAGGTTCGCTGGTTTTCCAGCCTTCAGCTACACCTGCGCTTTTGTCGGAACGAGGTCAAAAATGTTTTTCACGCTGTTTTCAGCAACCACCTGGACTTTGCTTGCCCTCCTTTTCACGTTGATATTACTGTGAGTATTCCTCGACTGTTCACTGCGGTCAAGCCACCGCACCTGGAATCTTGTTTCTTCTTAATTACCTCGAAAGCAACAGTTGGGTGTCAGGCTTGCTGTTTGTTTTATTGTCCAACTGGCTCCTATCCTCGCTCTCTTTTTGCAACACAGGTACGGATTATGGCCATATCGGTTATTCAAAAAGCTGGGGATACCTGGACCGAGACCCCTGCCTTTTATTGGAACGATGCTGGGCATGAAGAAGGTACGTACATACACTAAACTCACCTTAGCGACTGGGATACGAGGAGCAGACTGATTTAATCATTGAGATTTAGAGATCGGGATTTGCTTGATGAACCTGTCTGTGCTCACGTCCAATTCAGTGGCTTTTTGACACTAATACACTTTTTTTTTCCTGTCTACCTTTTTGCAGGGATTTCTTGCTTTTGACCTAGAGTGCCATGCCAAGTATGGGGACGTCTGGGGGTGAGTTGTTAATTCATCATGACTGATAGAAGACGCATTCAAAACCACCACTGATATCCACTCATACCAAAATATCTCTGGGAGCCAAACTCACAGTATGTTAAAAATGTAACATATTGTGACTGTGGTTGTGAGGTCAACTCTGTGACAGGATGGAATAATGAAAAAAGTTTTCTACTGGCTTCCTCTTTTTATGAAGTTGTTCTTACTTTGGAGCTTGATCTGATAAAATAGTTTAAATATGAGATGGTAAACAAATATCTTTCGGTGGAAACATAACAAACCATTTTCTCTTTAGGGATAAGTGCAAGAATCAGCTTACATATCTAGATGTGTAATAGTACAAAAAAAAAAAGAATTGTGAAAGACTCTTTTCTTTTTTTAGGTTGTACGATGGACGAACGCCAGTGTTGATGATTGCTGACCCTGAGATTGTTAAAACTGTGATGGTGAAGGAGTGCTACTCTGCATTTACCAACCGCAGGGTAAGAGGTTCATCTTGTTGTATATCAGTGTATGTCAGTGCAACACTCTCCATGTAACATAGAGTCTGCTAACTAAACATTGTTTTTTACTTTATTATTTTTCCAAGTTTGCTTTCAGTGGCGCTACAGTCTGAGGCTGACGTGTGTAATAACACAATAACTACAGGGACAAACTGGTATTATATATAAATGAAGTAATGTTCAAATCTGGCAGATTGGACTTTCACCAAGAGTTACACATTTATACTCAAGGGTTACATCAGCCCACACGTACACAGGAGCTGAGACACATGAAGTAAACCAAGCAACACACTTCACTGTTTTGTAGCCACCTAGAGATGAACGATAGATGTTATCTTTCTTGCTCTGTATAGCAGAATCAGAGATACTTTTACAAAGGGGGCGGGCCCCACACTTTGGGAAGGTCTGCATTATAATATATTATATAGAAGGACTTGGAGAGAGCTGTATCTCACTGCGTGAATGTCTTAAGATCTCAGATATTAGAAGCCAAAGATTTCAGCCAACAATCGTTGGTTCCTATCGTAAGGGTAATAAAATCATATTGGTCATAAAATTTTAGTATGTAATGCTTCAAGGCCAGGGGTCAAAGGTCAGACATCAGCAATCTGCTATAAACGCAGGTTGACGTCATGTTGTAATGAAAACATAAGCGCTTGCGCTTTGGCGAAAATGGTGTTAGAAGACATTACACTATCTGAGGAAACTTTGAGTTTCTGTGTGACAGGGTGGAAGCAACAGTAAAGTTATTTCCTTTTCACAGGATACCAGTTTTGTCAGTGGACCTATGGATGACGCCATTACAGTAGTCAAAGATGAAAGGTGGAAACGAATTCGCAACAGCCTGTCTCCATGCTTCACAAGTGGAAGACTGAAACAGGTTGATATCACATCTGAGTTCATTAACCACTTGTGTGTTAACATGTATATGAAGTGCATTTTTTTACTTGCTAAAATATGTTGGGAGAACAACTCCCAGGCATGGCTAAAACTGTTGGTACCTTTACACTTAAAAAAAATCATGGACAAAAAATATTGACCTAGACTAGATTAAAAAAAATTATAAACATAATTCTCTTATTTTGTTTCCATTACTAAAAAAAAAAAAGGTTTTTCCCCTCGTTGCTCGCTATGCAGAACGACTTGTTGCAAAACTTGAGGAAGCAAATTTGGATGAACCCATCACTGTCAAACAGTATGTTGTTCATCTGTAAAATGCAAACATATTATACTGTTCGGCCTAAAATAAATAATGCACTGACCATTTGTCTTTTCCAACTCTCATAGGTTTGTGGCTCCTTACAGTTTAGACACTGTGACCAGTGCTTCTTTCAGTGTGGAGACAGACTCCATAAACAATCCAAATGATCCAGTTAATGTTCAAGTCCAGAAACTACTTAAGATGAAAATTTGGCTTTTATTCTTACTAAGTATGCCCTCCTTTTATGCAAACACCATTTGGTAATATGCTATCTTTAGCTTTAGGTTAACAACTCTTTGCTCTCTTTTCAGTGGCATTTCCCTTTGGTGGACGTCTGGCAGAGCTCCTGAAAATTGATATTGTGCCCAAGGACAGCATTGACTTTTTCTACAACATCATCAAGAGATTTAAAGATCAGCATCATGAAGAGAAATCTGTAAGCATTCAATTTAAAATGGAAGATCAACATTGTCTTGTCTGTATGCACTAACCTTTGGGTCATTGTCATGTAGCTGTAGCTTCATGTTATGTGGGGTCGAAAAGGAAGATGCTGCGAGGGACTGTACATATTCTTGGCTATAATACTGTACAAAAATAGTATAGCAGTACTATAGTTGTGCTGAGTCTTTTCAGTGTCCCCATCCTGATGTTTTAAACTCAACATGCCAAACAATGAGCAGCTCTATCCTCACCTGCAACTTCTCAATCACATAGTAAAACATCCCATGCCTTTTCTTGCTGTGTCATTCTAATGGCACCATAATTTACAAAGCAAATGTATTGTTGAATTTAAAAGGAAATGAAACTAGTTGCAGAGCCAATCACCTCATCAGGAAAGTGTTTACTGACACAATGTAGCTAAAGTGTTGTTTTATGTAGCTTTGAAACAAGAGTAGTCACCCCCTGGTGACCATTAGGAAAAATTACTTCAGGGAAAAACTTTAGAGAAACTTCTGCGGTTTTTTTTGGTTTTTTTTTGTTTGTTTGTTTGTTCTTGGATGTAGTTTTGGACAAGAACACCAGTGACGCCTGTTTTCATCCATGAGGTGTGTGCGGCAAAAAGCCGTACAACATGTGCCTTGAGGCGACTGTTGTTCTGATTTGGCGCTATATAAATTTTACCTGTATTAACTTGTGTGTGCTACTCTAGTATTGTTTTAACTTTGGAATATTCAATTTCATACATGGTTTCTGGAATTGTTGTTAACGATGAATGTTTTCTTTTCTTATCTAGGACCGAGCAGACTTTCTGCAGGTGTTGATTCAGAGTGAGATCCCAGAAAAGACGTATAAGGATTATGAAGAACAGCCAAGTAAAGGTATGTTTTTACCACAGAAGTATCAGGGCGAGTAGGGCAAAGTGTAGGGCTCAGCTTGTTGTCCACTTTCAAGTCACTCATGTCACATGTACTGCAGACCACTCAGGATCAGGGGTTTTACACACAATTTTTTCTCATGACATCAATCTGCTCATATGTCTCATGTACAAGAGACCTGCCAGTGTTACATGTTATAAATCAGGACCTGGGTGATAATTAAATGAAGGGCTGTACATACCTCTGTAATATCCCTGTACGTATTTATATAGCCAGCCTGGCTAAGTGTTTTAAATTGTATGTGAGAGATGTCAAAGTGAGCCTGGACTGTAACAGGCCCTATGAGGCACTGTGAGGTGTATGAGATATTGTGGAGCATTAAGGGCTTTGTATTTCAAGATGAGGGAGCCATGGAAGAGTAGCCAGGAGAAATGGGATATCTATTTCTCGTTGGTGTTACCACTTCTATATACAGCATTTTAGAGCTATTGGAACTTGGAAACTACTGGAGAAATTTAACACACAGGAGAAGACACACAGCATGAGAAGACTACATCACAAAGAACAAGGAGAGACAGACAATAAATAAACAGCAGGTAATGAGGGGAGATGGGAAACAGTTGGGAAATACACTGGGAGCAAATCAGGAATAACAAGACAAGGGAAGTTGAACTGAACACAAAGCACCTGAGACAAGAGACTATCACAATAAAACAGGAAATTACACTGAGAGGGAGACGAGAGGACTTGACACAGGTAACAAATACAGAGACATGACTGTCTTCACAATACAGGCACAAAAGGGAACGGACAAAAGTCAGCTATAATTAACCTAGAGACACAAAATAGAGAACACACAAGCTCAAAACACTGCATCCATGTCACAAAACACTTGCAATAATTAGTTTGTCTTACCTTCAGTTAACTATCTGTTAGCTATTAAAGTAATTCCTCAGGAGTGTCAAACATTATGTGGTTCTTCACATCACCTTCAGATTTAGGAAACTGTCTCTGGCATTTTTCTTTTTGATCAGTTGTCAGTTTCAGTGTGAGATTGGCTCAGTACTAGTTACTGATTACTTTAGGGTTATTATATTAATTATAAACGGACTTTGATTTTGTTTTTTCTGTAGGTTTGACTGAACATGAGATGCTTTCCCAGGCCTTGATCTTCATCTTTGGAGGCTACGAGACCACCAGTACCACTCTAACTAACATCCTTTATAATCTGGCCACCAACCCTGATGCGTTGCAGACCTTACACAAAGAAATTGATGCTAACCTGAAGGAAGATGTACAGTAATTCGTCCCATGATGTGTTTCCATCACTGATTTAGTAGTGGACATCATTTACATATTGTCTTTTTTTTTGTGTTTGCTGCCTTTATTTGTCTAGGCACCCATTTCATACGAGGAGCTGACTGGTCTACAGTACCTGGACCAAGTTATACTTGAATCAATGCGTTTGATTCCCACTGCCCCTCGAATTGACAGGACATGCAAAAAAACTGTGCAGGTGCATGGCCTCACCATCCCCGAGGGAACCATAGTTGGGGTTCCTGCGTGGGTGTTGCACAAAGACCCACGCTACTGGAACTCACCTGAGCTTTTTAGACCAGAGAGGTAAATGTGCATGTAGGTGTGTCATCACAAGGTTATGAAGAACCCTGTCGCTCTCCACAAGAGAGAATAATTAGTGAAATCTGGGACGTTTGCTTTATCTTTTTCATCCCAAAACCTCTGCAGCTGTCTGCTTTGAGTCATTGTTGTTCTGGAAGCTGAACTGTTCCCCTAGACTGAGGGTGCTGCAGTGTGGAGCTGGTTTTGATCTGACTTGTCCTCAATCAGGCCCGAGAGCTCCTCAAAGCTTTAGAAGTAACAGTGTATTTTTGCCCTGAACTACGCCCTCCTACTCTTTATGTTGAAGGTTGCCTGAACATCGTGGTTAAATACAGTGAATTATAGGACTCTACATATCTACATTTTTAAAGGTTTGTTTGATCTGTATCTGCAGGTTCAGTAAAGACAACATGGAAGAGGTGAACCCATATGCGTTCATGCCATTTGGACTCGGCCCTCGTAACTGCGTTGGGATGCGCTACGCCATCCTTGTTATGAAAATGGTTATTGTCCGTCTCTTGCAGAAGTACACTTTGGAAACATGCAAAGAGACCATGGTAATAGCAACACTCCTCCACATTCAAACTGTCATGGTACTCTGCTGTCCTGTCACTGATTTTACATCCATTTCTTTTTTCTAGATTCCACTTCAGTTTGACTGGAAGTTTCAGCCAGTTCAGCCTGTAAAACTCAAGTTTGTTCCCAGAAATCAGTAGTCTAAGAGGGAGCTGCTAGCATGATGACGTTCATTGTGCATTTTTTTTCTACTGCTAAATTTAAAAGGTTATCAAGTCAGTGCAGTGTAAACACTTGAATTTTCTTGCAGCATTAATAAATTTTAATGACTTTGGATTTGTGCAAACATTATTTTGTGACACTTCTGCTTTAAATTTGCTTTTCATCATTGTTTGATTACTTTTGATTTCTCTTTGTGTATGCGTTTCATGGGTTAATAAGTACAAAGTAAATAAATATAAAATAAATACAGTCTACACAGTCTAGAGACAGTCTTTTTAAAATCTTTCATGTGCATTAAATATGCTGCTGGCAGTGATGCATGTCTCAGTGATGGCTGTAGCCCTATTGTTGGTGGTTTCTGTCTCCACCCATTTTTTCAACAGCTAGTGGGGCTCATTCTGGACTCACAGGTTTGATCGTGGTTTTCTGACAGTCCAAAAATCAATGTTTTGTATTGCTCACTAATTAAAACGGACCAGTTATGCTGAATTCCTGTTCTACATTTGTATACTTGGACTCCAGAGTAGCTCAAGCTGTCCTACTTATCATATGCTTTATTCCAGTGGTTGCCAACCCCCGAGCCATGGACCAGTATCGGGCCGTGAGAGTTGAGGTTTGGGTGGGAAATTTATGGTTTTCAGGGTTTTTGTAATTTTTTTATGACTTTTTTTTTTAATAGTTTTTATCGTTAACTCTGTTTCCCTGGGCCTTTTTGCATGTGTTATGAATAAATCTTTTTTTTTTTTGGTACCGGTTTTATTTTGTTGTATTTATCCGCAACACCTTAAAGTCTGGTCCGTGAAAATATTGTTGGGCATAAACCGGTCTGTGGTGCAAAAAAGGTTTAGGACCGCTGCTTTATTCAGCTCCCCAGTTTATCCTGTCTATGAAACAAGCCATTTTAACCCTCTAAAGGGATGATTTAAACAAAGTGGGTGGAGCTCAGTGAGCCTTCTAGGGATTTTACACGTTCGGACTTTATTATTTGAAACTTGTTAACCATCAGCATTGCAACTTATATAAGTTAAAATTATTAAAAGCATAATAGTTCCATTTAGCTTATTTTAAACCTATTTGTTGTTTTAAAATTGATGAAATGGTATAAAATTTACTAGGAAACTTTGTATCACCTTTGAAATCCTTTCCAGTGAAATCCACTTAGGAGTAAAAAGTTAATGTTCAGTGCATGTGATGAGGGTCCTGAAAATGAAGGATCATAATCTGATCTTTTGGCTGATGCTGTTGACATGAAAGCATTCCTGTCACTGTAAAAACAGGCAAACTTTACAGTTTTTTACAGATTTTTACTCAGTACTGCATTTGTTCAACATACCACTGTTAAAAATAATAAAAGAAGGAGCATGTGGAACTATTCCTTCTGGAAAATGAAATTTGTCCAAATTGTCAGCATAGAAGAAGAAGCACAGAGGCTCAGTTCTGGAAACATATGCTGGAACTTTGGATTTTGGACATATTTTATTGTGAAAACATGAAAGACACTGACAGTAAACAGGCAATGCAAGTATTTGCATTTGATGACACAATCTGAAATTTCTTTCTATATAACCAGCAATGGACAGTCGTCAAAGTTTAGAACAAATCAAACTCTTGTTGCCAGCTGTTGAAGCTAGATGGAGACAGATACCACCAATAACAAAACTACAGTCATCAGTGAGAGGTGTATCGCACAAGCAGTAGCCTTATGATTTAATAAATGCAATTACAATTTAAAAATGTATAAACGCTAAAGTCAAAATCTCTTGAGTGTAAGGTCCATTTAAGACACCGACTGGTGTAACTTTTGGACACAAAATAGATCAACTTTTCAACACAATTTAAATAAAAGTAATTAAAAGAGATCAACACAGCAAAATCAGATGTTTAACCTGCTCTCATTCAATAACATTTTTTTTTTTTTTTTTTTTGCCTGTCCCGTTTGGCTCTTTTGCCATCAGAATTGTTGTCTAAAGGCAAAGAAAGATGCCCAACGGATTTACTTTACCAAATTGACCATCCCAGCCTTGCCATAATGGTCCATTTGATTCACCTTTTATTGTTTATTTTATTTTCACTTACTGAATATGGGACAGACTTGACTGGGGGAAAGAAGGGGAGAAAGAAAGAGGGAAAGAGAAACAGCTGAGAAGAGTGACGGGGGAGAAGGGCAAAAACCAAAAACCAACAGAATGAGCAGAAAAAGAAAAAAAGAAAAGAAAAAAAAAATGCATATATCAATCACCTGGATCACCTGCTGAGAAAGAAAAAAGAAAACAAGCAGAAGAGAACAAGAGTAATAGAATAAACAACATCACAATGATATATGGGAATATGACAGTAAATACTAAATATTAAACATTATTGTGCAGCACATAAGATCAACAGAACACAGTGTGCTTTGAGGTAGGAGCCAAAAAGGGTGTAGTTTGTGGGTGTGATCACCCGTGTGTACACCTGTGAGCATGGACGCGTTTGTTTTTTTGTTTTTTAAAAGGTTCCTTCATGTAATGATCTGCTAGAGGGTGTGGGGGGGCCACAGCCCCGTCCTCCAGGGCATGAAGCAGGTGTGGAGGAGATCAAAACTCCAGACATCCAGAGGCCCCCAGAACACAAGAGACCAAGGAAGACCAACAGAGGGGCAGCCGCGCCACTGTCAATAACATTTTAAAATAGTTGAAAATATCAACTCAGTGAATTTATCTTGGCAGCAGATATAAAAACATGTTTGATGGGATTTAGAGACGTTCCCTCTTAGATTACTCTTTTCTGAGAACAAACTTGAGTTTTACAGGCTGAACTGGCTGAAACTTCCAGTCAAACTGAAGTGGAATCTAAAAGAAAAAGAAAAGAAAATCAGGAACATGACAGCATAGTTGTATGACAGTCTGAATGTGGCAGAGTGCTGTTCTTACCATTGTCTCTTTGCATGTTTCCAAAGTGTACTTCTGCAAGAGACGGACAATAACCATCTTCGTGGTGAGTAGGCCGTAGCGCCTCCCAACGCAGTTACGAGGGCCGAGTCCAAATGGCATGTACGTGTATGGGTTCACCTCCTCCCCGCTGTCTTTACTGAACCTGCAGATACAGATGAGACTTTTACGTTTATTCTGCTATTTGAAACATTAAAAAATAACATAACAGGTGTGTAAAAAGAGAGATATGGCTGGGTTACTCTGCACAAATACAACATTTTCTTTAAGAATTATGTCCCAGTGGATGAGTTTTCAATAAGTTTGTAATGGCACACATTTACCTCTCTGGTCTGAAAAGCTCAGGTGAGTTCCAGTAGTGTGGGTCTTTGTGCAACACCCACACAGGAATTCCAACCACAGTTCCCTCAGGGATGGTGAGGCCATTCACTTTGACAGTTTTTTTGCACACCCTGTCGAGGCGAGGGGCAACGGGAAACAGTCGCATTGATTCAAGTATAACTTGGTCCAGGTATTTTAGACTGGTCAGCTCCTCGTATAAAATGGGCGCCTAGACAAATAATGGAGGTGGCAAGCACAAAAAGAAAATTAATTGTTGTCCATTATTCAAACAAAGATGACAGAAAATTATGTAAAGAATTACTGTACATCTTCCTTCAGGTTATCATCGATTTCTTTGTGTAAGGTCTGCAACACATCAGGGTTTGTAGCCAGATTATAAAGGATGTGAGTAACAGTGTTACTAGTGGTGTCGTAGCCTCCAAGGGTGAAGACGAAGGCCTGGGAAAGTATCTCATGTTCAGTCAAACCTAAAACAAAAAACAAAAGATTTTATGGTAATAAAAAGTGGAGCAGGGACCAAATACTGTTGATCTTCTTTCAGCTGCCCCCTGTAGGGGTCGCCACAGCAGATCATCTTTCTCCATCTCACACTGTCGCTAGCATCTTCCTCTGTCACACTAACGCTCTGCGTGTCCTTCTTTACTACATAGATGAGCTTCCTCTGAGTCTTTCCCTTTTCCTCCCTCCTGGCAGCTCCATTTTCAACACCCTTTACCTAACATATCTACTATCCGTCCTCTGGACATGTACAAACTATCTCAGCCTTCGTTCTCTAACCTTATCGTTAAAGTGCTCAACCTGAGCTTTCCACCTCCAGCTCAGCCTTTTCTAGGGTCACCATCTCTAAACCTTACATGTAGGCACAACTACATTCTTGTTAGCTTTCCCCCCTCACACTCATATACACCCACTTCACTCTATGTCCAGTCCACTCTCTTCTGGACTATCTGTTGCTTTGGATGGTTGACCCCAAGTAACTCTAGAGTTGGATGTCTCGAGACCACTTTTATGTGGTCTTGGTCTTGACTTGGTCTCAACGGACTTTTGGTCTTGGTCTTGTCTCTGTCTTACTTCTCAGATTGAAATAGTGTTCGGGAGATTTGGAGTCAACCACTGGCGGAGCCGGGGGTGGGTGGCTTACTGGGCTTAAGCCCGGGTCATTTTTTCAAAAGCCAATTTTTCAGTTTAAAGACTTTTTTTGTCTCGGTCTTGGTCTCGATACCCTTTGGTCTTGGTCTTGTCTTGGTCACGGTTTATGCGGTCTTGACTACAAGTCTATTAAACTCCTATAGCTTCAGTATCTCTGTAGCATCTGTCTCCCTCTCATCCAGACACATGTATTCTATCTTGCATCTACTGACTTTCCTCCCTCTTCTTTCCAAAGTATACCTCCATCTCTTCAGGCTTTCTTCCACCTGCTCCCTTCGCTCACTACAAATCATCAGTGAACAGCACTGCCTGAGGTCATCTGTCAACGTGTCCATTAACATTGTGAAAGCAAGAGCAGTTCTCCTGTGTACTGTCTTCATCTCCCTAGTTCACATTTTCTTCGCTAACCTCTACGTTTGAATACTTTCTTGTACTTCTCCATTTCCTCTTTCCTCTATCCAGAGGATACACCAAACACATTCTTGGCAGTTTCCCCTCAACACTTAAAAACACTCAAAACTCTTCACTATCACCCAGAGCTTGTCTCAACTACATTCGTGAGCTCTGCCCTGTATTCTTCCCTCTTAAAATATGTATTTTGACATTAACTGTTAAAATAAATGATCAGTATACAGCTATACAGAATTGAATTTAAAATCCTCATTCTCAAATACAAAGCTCTTAAGACTCCATCATATATCGGAGACCTCATATTTGAGACTGGAGGCTAACTTGGGCTTGGTTACTTCTCCGATAAAAACATACCTTTACGTGGCTGTTCTTCATTGTTCTTATAGTTCTTTTCTGGGATCTCACTTTGAATCAACACATGCAGGAAGTCTGGTCGTGTCTGGTTTAAAGCAGACAAGCATTCAGAGCAGGACTTGAAAATGACCCAGAGGTAAGTGCATACAGACTAGATAATGTTGGTCTTCCTTTACAGATATAATGCTTACAGATTTGGCTTCATGATGCTCATCTTTAAATCGCTTGATAATGTTGAGGAAAAAGTTTATGTTTTCTTTGGGCATGATCTCAATTTTGAGCTGCTTTAACAGACGACGACTGAGGGGAAATGCCACTGAAAGAAGAGTAAAGAGTGGTTAACAAAAGGATATGATCAAATGGAGTTTGTGTAAAAGAGTAAAAGTAAGGTCATACTTAGCAAAAAGAAAAGCCCAGTGTTGACTTTAAGGACCTTCATAATTTGAACATTAATAGGGTTGTTTGGATTGTTTATGGAGTCTGTCTCCACACTGAAAGAAGCACTGGTCACAGTGTCCAAACTGTAAGGAGCTACAAACCTATAAGATTTGAAAATACATGTGGTGAATGCTTCAGTTATTTTAGGATGAACAGTGTAATGTGCTGGCATTTTACAGATTAACAACATACTGTTTGACATTGATGGGTTCATCCAAATTCGTTTCCTCAAGTTTTGCAACAAGTCGTTCTGCATAGCGAGCAACGAGGGGAAAAATCTTAAAGGAATAAAAGACAAAATAAGAGAATTATATTATATTTATTTTATTTTGGAGAGATATACCCATGTTTGCCACAAAATAAAACAATAAAAGAGCAATAAAAGAGTCAAATTCTTGTTTAATTCTGAAAATTACTGATTTCTCTGAGGATTTAGAAATAATTAGTGATATCCAATAATAATAATAATAACTAGTGGTATGTTTGGTAGCTCCATAATAAGGTGGTTTTCACAATTGCCAAACAAGCAAAAACTCACTGGTTTGGTACCAGGAGAAGACAGAAATTTAGTATAACAATCTGCTAAATGTAATAGGTGTAATGACACCTTTTGAATAAGGGGGCAGCCAAAAGTGTCTGTTATGTGGTTATATTTTGAGCCGTGGACAACATGTAGCTATAATTATTTGCACACTTTGGGAACTTAAAAAAGGAACGGCAAGTACCAGAACACAATTCACTTTAAATTAAAGTGGAAATAGTGGAATAAGGCTATTAGGAGCTACAAATAGTGCCTTATGTTAGTGATTTCCTGAAATACCTCAAATTACTGTGTACCTTTATGTCAGTATTATCCAAAGAAACAGCTAAATGTTAGTGATTTTATATATTATGTGTAAAGGTGCCAAAACTTTTTAATGATGCCTGTTTAAGTAGTTTGAGGAAAAAAACCCAATACAAAGTGATGACATTTGAACAAGAAATAAATCTATTACTTTTGTTGTAAGCGCACATTAAACACAGACGTGGTTAATAAACCCACATATGATATCGACCTGTTTCAGTCTTCCACTGGTGAAGCATGGAGACAGAGTGTTGCGAATCCGTTTCCACCGTTTGTCTTTCACTGCTGCCACTGCATCATCCAGAGGTTCGCTGAAGAAACCAGAATCCTTTGAAAAGGAAAACGACAAGGAAAAACTACTCTTAGTGTTTACAGTTTGCTTCCACCAACATCTTCCAGTCCCCTAACGACACGTGTAGTTTGCTCAGATAATGTAATATCATTTGTAATATCTTGTAGCATCATTTCTGTGATAGCTCTATATTATGCATTTTCATGTAGTACTTTGTTTGGACAGATCAATGTATATGGAATTAGAACAGTTTGGACAGGCCTGAGTAAAACGTAATTATTAACCTGCCCTTTTACCCCATGTTAATGATATATCTAGGGGGGAACATATTTCAGTTTAGCTTTCAAAAAAAAGCAAAAGATAAAACTCTTTTGGGGAGTGTTGCGCTGACAGGACATCCAAAGGTTTCATGATTTGCTGAATTTCCACTCTACTGTACGATAGAAAGCGGAGCCTCTTACCCTGCGGTTGGTAAATAAAGAGTAGCACTCTTTTACCATCACAGTTTTAACAATCTCAGGGTCGGTCACCATTAACACCGGCGTATGTCCATCGTACAACCTGCAGAAAAGGAAAGAGCCTTTCACAGTATCTTAAATCTTAAATCACAGCAAATCATTTAAGGCATTATTAAGCATCTGGATATGTAAAGCACCTTCAGATCAAAGAGGTTTTTTCATCTGTGCAGGTAGTAAAATTACACATCGATTACACGTGATGCTACAAATGGGATATCACGGTCCTATTATTATTAAATAAATACATGACAATGGAATAAGAAATTTTATAGAGTTTATTTTTGTAGGTTTTCATATGTTTCTCACTTCACATTCCCTGAACTCATACTTTGACTGGAATTCATTTGGCAAAAAAGAGGGGAAAAGGTAGGGGTGGGGGAAAAAATCGATACTGTGTAGTATCGTGATATTTTGTTTGCTAATAATGTATCGATACAGGGACAGCAGAAATCGATATTTTGTTACAAAAAAAGTTTTTGTGGACTGGAACTCTGACTTCAGAGCATGTTGATCCTTTTTCTGAGCAAGAATCCTGACATTCCTTCACTATCCAAATGTGTTTAACTTTTTTTTGGCAGCAATAAACATGACAGTTTACTTCTTTTAATTTAAGACATGTTTTATTTTAATTAAGTGTAAAACTTTTTTATTTAATGCAAAATTATATTTTCTTTTAATTTACTTTCAAATTCTTCAGTTGCTGAATGGGCTGCATAGTTTTCATAAATTGCATAGTTCAGAATAGCTATAATTGTACCAGATGGTTGCATTCAGTTAAGTTGGACTAGACTGTAATACAAACCGTTCAGTTTGTCAACAATAAAACTGACTGAAATGAGAGAAAGACTGAGTGCGAGACTTTGATATTAGATAAAATTAATATTGATAAAGTTTACCTTTATGTTCAGAATCTGAATATCGCAAAATATTTTAAAAAATTGCAATAATATCGTATCGTGCGTTAAGTATTGTGATAATATCGTATCGTGGGATGTATGGTGATTCCCACCTCTAGAAAAAGGATGAACAAATTTAAAGCTGAAGTGAAATAACTGCTTTTCAAATCTTCTATTAATCATTTTATATAAATTTTAATCTAAATATTGATAAAGGAATTTTGACATACTTATACTGTGAACCTGTTTGTGAACCTAGTGTAGATATAGTAGGATATATGCATTTCAGAAACTTCGCCTTGTGTTGTAAAGAACTGTCCCCAAACTTTTTCCCCTTTTATCCCTAAAATAAAGAAAATTGGATGCTATGCTTCCACCAAAAGAGATCTGCTTCAGGCCAAAAAGAGAAATGGCTTCATGAAAAATGTGAGCCAGTGAATATTTTTCCACCCTGTCCCAGTGATCATGGCAGTGATCATGGCTCACAGACAGAATTTGATATCAACAGACCTCCTGGTGATTTCTTGTATGTATACTGATGAAGCAAGAACTCACCCCCAGATGTCCCCATACTTGGCATGGCACTCTCTGTCAAAAGCAAGAAATCCCTACAAGAAGTTACAAGAAAATCTGTTTTAGTGTCAAAAAAAAAAACAAAACCAACCACTGAATAGGACATCTAAAGTATACAGAGAGCTCATTCATCTCGAATTCTCAAGGATCAAATCAGTCAGCTCTTCATATCCCAGTCTCTAAGGTGAGTTTGGTTTCTGTGCGTACCTTCCTCATGCCCAGCATCGTTCCAATAAAAGGCAGGGGCCGAGGTCCAGGTATCCCCAGCTTTTTGAAGAACCGATATGGCCATATTCCATATCTGTATTACAAAAAAAGGAAAAAAAATGGGATCATCAGTTGGACAGTAAAAAATAAAAAAATAAAAAACTCTGCCAGGATGACACCCAGCTATTGCTTTGGAGGAATACTCACAGTAAAATCAACGTAAAAAGCAGGGCCAGCAAAGTCCAGGTGAAAAACATTTTAACTTTGTTCCAACAAACAGGAGAGGAAATGTGGCTGCGAGCTGGAAAACAAGCGACCTATTTTCATTTTACACAATAACCCAGGAGGCCCAAAGAGATAAAGCTACTGATCAAACATCAGTGACACAGGTTATCACATGATCATCAGTGTGTAATAAACTTTTACGGCATCAAAAGGCACTCTGCTACTACTCACACTTTTTAATTATATGCACTTATTTTTGGCTTATTAGTAACAAATATGCACCAGATAGTTTTTTTATTACTTTATTCATGTTAAAAAAAAAGTGTGATCCCAAATGATTTGATGAATTTAAAATACAATTAATAAAAAGACATGTTTTGAGATATATTCTTTGAGTGTCATTTCAGATTTTAACTTTCTTTTCAGGTAACTTCACTTACAGTATATACTCATAAGATTTTACACAGCAGGATAAAATAAAAGTAATCCGTTCTTTAGCAGGCCTTAAAATGAGGTAAATAAAAATGAGTAAATAAAACCTCAAATAACTCAAACATGAGTTTTTATCCCATCTTATTATTTAACAAAAGCCCTTACGAGAGTTGATTAAATGACTGTCAACACATGTGAGCACCTCTATGAAAGCAGAGATTTGGGAGTTTGCCGAGTTGCATTTAGTTGCATATAACCAACTTCTGCTGCCGATCTGCCAGTGAGAAAGATTACTCATAGGTGGGTTTAATTCTCTGTAGAAAGTAGTGTCAACCCTCCAAGTCACTCTGTACTGCAGCTTAGTTCTGAAAGTATGCAAAGCCCTCCTAAAACAAATATTGACCCATGAAATAAATGTTTAAACCCTAAAGAAAACAATCTACTAACAAATAACACATTTAAACCTAAAACAAGGGGAATCTTTAATCACATTACTAGAACAAAATCTATAGCCATAAAACTAATTCGCCATGACACAAACACAGTCACAGATTGTATATTTTCTTTAATAACTTTCCAACAGATACAAATGTGTTCGGCTCCATCTAAAGTCTCTGCAAGTTCACTGTGAAACGGCTGAAGTCAGTTTTTCTGTGTTTTGAATGATTGAGGTTTCCCGATCTGCATTCATAGCTCACAAAGGTGGCGCAAAATCTCACAAGCTATCTCTTTAAAGGATATTTACTCCTCTGAGAAAATAAATGCACACAAGAAATGAGGGTGATTACAATTCATAGGCTGCCAACGTAAAAAGAAACAAAAGAAGAAGAAGAAAGTGACGTTACAGCCATCTTTGGTCATTTTAATTTACTATACCTTAAATTTGGCAATCACAAGTAAAGTAATAACTAAGTTTGTTGATGATTAGTGTTTAACGATTTATTGTGTATTTGTCGACAGACAGATGATTGTATCACAGCTGAAAACCACCTGAAGCTATGAAGGTTACAGGAAACCTCAGTAACAGTACAAATAACAGCCAGCAGAGGGCGTCGTCAACAACAGTACGTGTGAGTGTGCATTATAAAGTTTATTTAGTGAAACATGAAAATAACTTTTAAAAATTAAATCCTTTCACTTCAAATCAGATAAAATATGCTGGTTTTTGTGTCTTTTACATGATTCCTGTAAAACTGCTTCAGTTTTGTTAGAAAGTCCCAAAAACAACATTTTTACCCGATGGTTGACACTGCCACAAAATGTTGCTAAAAATTAGCGTGAGCACAAAAAGAATACAACTAATCTCTTAAAGATGCAGACGCATTTGTAAATACACCCTGAAAACAGTGCTACATTTGTTAAGATTGATATTTCTTTGCCGTGTGTGAGAGATGTGTGGTAAATTTGGCCCAGTTGGTAGCTCGTTGAAACCGCTTATACTATAAGTGGGGGCACACGCTCCTACATTCATGCACAGACAGGAGAAGAAAAGAAAAAGGAAAAGTGTGCAGGCTCGCAAACAAGCATACAGGATGTAAACAATAGCTTTTTCTTTAAATCTGAGCGAAGAGTAGAAAACTGCACTGCCACAGCGTGCTGCCGAAAAGCTCTATGGAGTGACAACTGCATTAGAAAAGCAACAGCGACAACGCAAATGAGCATGTGGGATAAAAAAGTTTAAAAGATCATATGTTACAAAGCCTTTTAGAGTCCTGAGTTTAATGGCAAAACAGACAAAAAGGCCAGAGTCTTTATTTTGTAGAAATACTATAAGGATTTAAAGAAAGAAAAAAAAAAAAGGGTATCCAAGATCAGTTAGTCTTCATAACATGTTTTCAGAACATCCATGGCTCTTGTTTGGGACAATACACAATATGCAGCATATGTCTCCTTGTTAACAGGATATATATTTGTCTGAGTAAATCATGAAGTTTTCCCCACCAATAACCTTCCGATAATCAAACTTAACTAAACTGTGCAGCGATGTTTCAAAACGGCACCACGTTGTGTCGCTCCTAACTGGACACAGTGTGAAGAAAAAGACTGTGAGAAGTGCAGGCTGAAGAGAGGTCAGTTAAAGAAGAGCTCGTCTGCCTTCGCTTCTTCTTCAAACACATTTGTATACATTGCAGACTGACATTGTGTCCTAAGTGTGAGCGTGGACCTCGATTTTTTCGGATAAAACGTTTTGCTTTATGCTTTTAAACTACTGGGAGTCTTCTACAGTTGACCAACAGAACACTTGTGGGTGCTCTAAGGCACCTTGGCAGCTGCTACTGAGAAAGAAATGTTTCCCATCTTAAATCAATCCCCCCTTCACTAGAACCTAACTACGAAATGATTTAGAAACATTTTACATTATTGGTGGTGAAATACTTGTTGCTACTTCATAATTATTAAGTAAATCCACTTCATTAGTTTGCTTTAATCAAAGCATGTGAGGTTATTAAGGATGGGAGGGAGGATCTGACATCATAGAAGAAAGGCGGGGGTCTCTGTGAAGCTAAGAAAGTCTTATGGATTGACAGTGGTTCTGGATCTGTTTGTTCTTGTCTATGCAGCTGATTGTAGTTCTGGTTTAGGCTGTTTACAAACCTACAGCCTGCTGTAATAAAAAATAAAAGGCAGAGGATCCAGCAATTTGAGGCAAAGGGTAAGAATTCCCAAAATCCACCTGTTACTTTCAAGATTGTAGCAGCCACCTGTCCCAGACCAGATCTGAAACACAGCAGGCGGCAGTGGAAACATTTACCAGCCACAGATCAAATGATATCAGCGCTCAGCTCCTGGACATTTAAAACCACCAATAACTGGGAGGTCGCTCAAGACAATAAAATCCCCTCACAGACCTGCTGTACTTAAAAGTATAAGGCAGAGCATCCAGCACTTTTAATTCTTGTAGCAGTCCTCTGACATTTTTAACACAGCCATAAGCCTTAACAAACCTAAATCATACCCTTTTGGTGAGGATCAACACCACTGATAAATAAAGCACTGGTATAGTTTGGATGTGGCTGGTAAACACATGAAGGAATTTGGCAGGTAAAATAATGAAAACATATTCGATGTGAAAAAGTTAAAATCTCAGATTGATGAGAGCGATGACCACAGGTTTCCCGTCTTTGTCAGCAATAAGAGCTCCTTTCTTCGGCAGGAAAAAAAACATTTCACTGCTCAGGATTTCTTCAAGTGTTTGGCTGACACCCGACCATGCGCGAGGATAAGTCTGACAGGACCTTTGGCTGTAGATAGATCCATCAACTGCAGCAGGTTTTCTGTTACCTGGCTGCCAATGTAACAAGTCCAGCCCAGAGTTTCTCAGCATGCCATGCAGCCTCTACCTGCGGGGCTGGTGGCGAGAGTGACGAGGCAAGGAGGAGGATGGGCTGGAGGACGAAGAAGGTGAGCAGGGTGACATGGAGGCCAGGGAGGCTGTGGCGGCGGCATCCTCTGCCTCCTCCAGTTCGCCTCCGTGGAGCTCCTGGCTCACACTGGACTGTAAGGCAGCTGGGGTCAGCCACTCTTTGGGCAGGCAGCTCTGGAGGAATGGCACGCAGGAGCTGAAGTAGGCCAGGCGATTGACCCAGCGAGGGATCTCCCTGCCACACAGGATCTGAGAAGAAAGACAAGAAGGGAACGTTTTAATAAGTTCAGTACACAAGAAGTGACTCCTTAAAGCAAATGTATATTCTTTTTATGCTAGTCGTCAAAATTAAGGGAAAAAGTAATCACTCGTGTTTAGTGCCCCTCATTTACATGTTTTGTTATGGTTTGCAGGTTTGTGGTACGTAATGAACTATATTCACACAAAAACAGCGCAGACCCCTTTCTGCAACGTCATCAAGCCATGCAATACAGCCACAAAGGCAAATGATACAAAGTACAATAAAATTAAATCAAAGAAGTCATTTCAGAGACAAAAGCTCTATCCACCTACTATTGAAGTCTTTTTATTGTTAGGGACAGAATAAAGTTTGCTTAAAGGGAGGTGGAAGGGAACTACAATGACTCCTCTCAGACAGAAGATGAACTGAGGATCTGCACAAAGACCCAGTACATGACAAACGAGGGTTAAACTGATCTGCGAGTCATGCAACCCTACTATTTTTATATCTAAGACTACAAATAACTGACCATAACTGGTGTATTTTAATTAGTAGTCAATACCACTGGTCCCTAACCTTTTTTGCGCAAAGGACCGGTTTATGTCTGACAATATTTTCATGGACGGGCCTTTAAGGTGTTGCGGATAAACACAAAATAAAACCAGTACCGGTACCAAAAAAAGATTTATTCATAACAACATGAAAAGACCCAGGGAAATCAAGTTAAAGATAACACCGATAAAAAAAATTAACCTATTATCCCGAAAACCATACATTTCACACCCGCTCAACTCTTGCAGCCCACTACCGGTCCATGGCCCGGGGGTTGGGGATCGCTGGGCAATACAATACCAATACAAATCATTAGTTACTAGACTGACAGAAAAATCAAAGGTTTACTTAAATTCAACTTATGTATGAAGCCCCAGTTCAAAACAAAATCGGACTCGAATAGCTTTACATTATAGAAGAAAGAATGAACCGAAGTCCTTTTAACAGGAAAATACCTTGAGAGGGAAGTATGGGAGCTTCTGCCACTGAAAAACACATTTTTGCCATCCTTAAGTCAAAATTTCAGGATGTTATCCAGAACATTTAGATCATCTTAAAATTTGAGTTAAGTATCTAAAAATGTCAACTTATAAACTTAAACGTCTGGTAAAATAACTGGAAATTGAAAAGAATAAGTTGAAATTGCAAGTCAAGTCAAACTTTTGACTGGCAGGATTATGTAGGGCTTTTGTTTCAGCGGTGGAAATAAGCTTCCACGGGGAAGAGAGTGAGGGACACGAGGAGAGAGAAAAGAGCTAACAAATAAAAAGTTGCAAAGTTTACTTCCACATATTATATTATAGTATTTTCTGAATTTCCATATCACCAGTGAGTTGTGTCATTAGGCAAGTGAAGTGCTAGAGCTTATATAAAATAACTGACTATGCCAACACTTAGGGAGATAAAGAGCAGTAATAAGTATTAAATTATATTCAATAAGTCACTTTGTCACTTCCTGGTTAGTTTGTTCTCCATAAGAGAACTTGTCAGTGTTGTGAGAATGCTGTGGAGGAAATTAATCTCAAACAATGACTGCATAACCAGAAATTACATCCTGCCTGTGTCTTGAACTTCCAGGAAACTGAATCAGATTTCCTGACTTTCTATGCCATAAATAAATCTGTAATATGACTCTGTGCTAGTGATTTCTCAACCTACTGTAACAGTTAGTTCACGAGTACGTCTAGTTGGACCTTTTTCGGTCTGTGGTTGACATTTCTCTCTCACAATCTTCCTTAACAACTAACATGCTTGCACAGGCAGACACAGTCTATGTTATGGCTAATTATGATTACTCAGTGCTATTAGAGGTTGTTACAGCATAATGGGAAAAGTGGCTTCCAAGAAACTCAAAGTGTTTTCCTAGTAAAAGGGCTTAATTATGCTTTGATCAGAACATTTATTGAAGCTGCTGACGAGCTGCTTTTACAGACGTGTAAGGAGACAGAGACAGTGGGTTTGCTTTTATCTACAAAAAAATTGTTACAAAGTGGCTGATTTTTGCTGATGATACTAGATTGCATAGGTTGTTTAGGCTCCAGCGATGAGGTTCTTCCATTTCTTCAGAGACTCAGCAAGAACTGCTCCTTGCAGAAGAAGAGGAGGTGACCTACATTCACCAAAATCCTTAAATATCATCTCTTTAGTGTTTGGCTGACATGTGGCTGATATATAATAAACTGTAGCAATTCACACTACTGTCATGAAATATTCCTTTGCAATAATAAAGTAAGCCTTCAGATCAACAATAGGCAATATTCATCCAATATAAAACGGTTGAAATGGGTTGGAAACATCAGCAACAGAAACATTTTTCTATGCCATGTATTTGACACTATGTGTATGTATGTGCACCACAAGCACTGCTGCTACTCTTTCCCAGCCGAGCAGCTCATCCGTACAGATTGTTAGCACAATTTTATTTGACGAAGAAAGCCTCAATGAAAATAAATATTCTTTCATTTTATCCAGTTTAGATGTTGACTGAGAGACTGATGCTACTAGTCTGTTTGGGATTTTAGATGATAAAGCAGTTTTATGTACACTGAAAGTCTGTGTAGGTATTCCTTGTTTCCTCATTTACAATTAATTCCTATACAGTGGTCCTCGCCGTTTTGCAGATATTTTTGTGCAATATTGCACTTTTTTTTTTTTTTTTTTTTTTAAACAGCGCATTGTGTTCTGCATCCTGATTAGCTGTAGATCACTGTCAATCAATCTCGCCCCGTGCCTTCTGTACAGTACAGATTGCCTTCAGCTTGTCAAATTTACATAAATCTTCGATCGCTAGCAGCGTGACTCTGAAGCGCTGTACTGTATGTTTGTAAGTTTTCTCCCCAACAAACACAACAATGTCGACAAAACGTTTTGCACCGTCAAAGACACCCGCGGGAGCCTTTGGTTTCATTCTGTAATACTGAACTTATTTTTCTATGTAGGTTTGAACTTTTAGAGTGTTTAAACAAGAGAGAAAAGTGTGAACATATTCATGCCTGTGTGAGAAAAATGTATAAAGTGTGTAGTGAGGGGTTTTACAGCCTTAAAACATCTATAATAATTGTAAAAAATAAAGTTGGCTACTTTGCGGATTTCACCTATCACGGATTATTTTTAGGACGCGATAAACAAGGGACCACTGTACTCCTATATTTATTTTTATATTTTTGTATTCAATGCACTTATCTCTCTGTCACAAGAGCTAGACCTCCAATGTGTCAAAAAGGTGATTCTTCAACGTGATTTTTTATTTTCAGGTAGAGGATGAAGTTACAGGATGGGACATCTTACAAACAAATAAATAAATAAATATAAAAAAATAAATGATGAACATGCCTCTGGTTTGGCTTCATCTTTGCCCTTGGACATTCATCATTATTTAATTGGAACCAGTTGGTTGCAGCTTAGTTTTCAAAAGCCTGAGACAGTCAGTTTTACACT
Source organism: Maylandia zebra (assembly GCF_041146795.1). NCBI lineage: Eukaryota > Metazoa > Chordata > Actinopteri > Cichliformes > Cichlidae > Maylandia > Maylandia zebra. The sequence goes on along the minus strand of NC_135179.1, from coordinate 10,459,541 downwards.
CTGTGCAAGTTTAGCATCTGTGGTGAAATCGCATGCATGCTAAAGGACGGGATTTCTACAGATGACCTAAAAAGAGCAGAAGTGCTCCCTGTGGTCTGCTGGTTCACGAGAAATCGATTTTAAATGAGAAATAAGTCAGGCATGACTGTAACTTTGAAATTCACGTTTAATGATTCTTATCATACATTAGGTCACCGTGTTTCGAGTAACAACCTTTCTTTGAAACAAACAGTCTTCCAATTGGCTAGAGCCCCACATTGTGGCCAACATTTTATAAAACAGAGGCAAGTAAAGGTTTATAGATCTAGTTTTCTGTCAGACTACTAGGACTAAAATATACTGAAAGGTTATTAGGAATTTCTACTGATCTACTGTTAGAGTTCAGTGGTCTGCAGGGAGTACAGTATTGATTTTTCAAAAAGAAATCTGACATCTAAGTCGTACACATCAAACATTCTTTCTGAAGATTTAATTTTTATGCTTGATCTTTCAAGCATCCTGCATTCCTGCAACAACAATCAATGTGTCCTGCCATTTTTTACTCTGTCGCTTTGAGTCAGCCTCTCAAGGTAATGCGGTTAGAGTAAGCATAAAAAAAAAAATCAAATCCTGAGATGGAAGATGGATGACTCTCAATGGTAAACCTGCATGTGTGCTTGATTTTATTTCCATGTACATGTCTGAATTTTATTGTATTGCACTGACGTGAAGTACTGTCTGCATTTAAGGTTTAGAAAATACCATGGTATGTTGTAAGGATGTGTCTTTTATTATTTGTCTGTGTTTCTACGCGCGCGTGTGTGTGTGTGTGTGTGTGTGTTTGCCAGCTGGCTCTGCATGTCTGGGCTCGTATCAGTGTCCTAATCCCCAACTCAGCATTAGATGCTAACTGGAAAACTCCCTGCTCATTAGTCACACCAGGATAAGCTGATTGAAACAACGTGCACGCACGCACGCACGCACGCTGTTCTTACACAGCACCTTCTTCCTGTATTTACTGTTGTTGCTCCCGCCCCCCCCCCCCACACACACACACACACACACACACCTGGCCAATGAGCGAACAGTCTCACATGGTTTTTTGAGTGATGCATTTTGGTTCGCTTGGCGTTTACTTGAATGTTTCTCTGTCTGAAAACAAACCAAATAATGGGGAAAGCTACAAGTTTACAAACTCATCAACTGATTTCAACCACAGTAAACAAACTATAGGTGCGAAATCACCGTAAGACTTGGCCTTTAAACTCAGCGCAGCTCAGAGTAATGTGCAATGAAATGATGTGTGTTTTTTAACCCACCTCCGACAGTGCTGAGGAGAAGTGGTTGCAGTTCTTGTGCATGAGGTGGTAGGCGTTGCCTTTGTACTCCTTCCCCATCTCTTCCACGATCCGCTCCACATCCTCTTCTGTGAAGTCTGTGCTTCCTAGGACAATAGCTTCTCTGCAGAGACAAACAGGCAGAAGGTACTGATGTTACTGAAAGAGCATCTTCTGGGAAAGAAATGTTTCTAATCCAATTCTACTTTTTACCATTTTCATTTACTGATATATTCTTTACTGTTTCTGTCAGTGAGTCTGGCTGAGGGCGACTATTTCACTTCGTGTTGGAAAAAGCTGTCTGACAGCAGATAAAATAGTGAAAAATGTTCAACACTGTGTGCATTTAAAACACACTGATTTTTTAAACATTCTATCCGGTACAACCATGTTGCACAATTTTTGAAGAAAACGTTGACATATTTTGTGATTTGCCTTCAGCCAAAAAATAAGTAGTTAACTTTGAGAACATTTTAAAGGTGATCTGAGTTTTTGGCTTTAACATCAAATGAAATTAAAATGAAATTATTATGATTTTAGTATGAGAGAGTGCTTTATTCACTGGGATAGGCCTCAGCTTTGTGGATAATAAGCAGGCATTTGTCACAGATGATCCATATTTGGTTTAGTGGCCTGCTTGGAGACAGTTACTGTGTGTGCATGTGTGTGACAGGCGGAGTCTGTCTAAAGCCACAGGGCAAATCAACTAGAGCAGAAGTAATACTCAGCAGAGTAGGTCTGAGTAGACAAGCACACAAACATACTGAACTGATTTGCTGAAATCAGTTGTCGTGTTTTGTACATTTGGATTCCACATTCCTAAAGAGCATCATGTTGATCTTTTGCAGGATGGAAAAAAACAAAAACAAATCAGAAACACTACACATTTTGCTGCAGTCCACTACAAAAACAGCTTTTAAAAGACAGCTGGTAATATGGTAAAAAGCTGCACTGGTTTGCAGTGTATTTGCAAAACTCAAATTGTTAGACTATACTTGAAAAGTACATCAACAATTATGAATTTTATTTAATTTTATTACAGCCAAACACTGTGTTCAAGCCTAAACGCAATTTAGCCTGGTGAGTTAAATAAAATATTATTGCCCCCCCCCTCAGATGTCATTAAAGTATAAATGATCCATAAAGAAAAATGTCCAACTTTCCAGCAGTAATATTTATTTTTTTCTTGAGTGACCATAAAAGGAACTGCAGCCTGCAGTTTGTTAGTGTTACTTTTTCAGCTTCAGCTCGTTCCTCAAAATAAAGTAAAGGAGAAAACTTGCAGTTTCAGTTCAAGATAAATTGAGCTTTTTTCAAATCTCAATCTTCTGTTTTATTCAGTCTTTGACCAAGACCATAGGCCATGAACTGTTACAAAAAGGCATTAAAATGTTTGACACATGTACAGGAGCTCGCTTTACTGTAGGAGAAATACCAAAATTCATTAAACAGCTCAACTAACAGCTGACCAACTGATCAAATGGGTATAAAGAACATGCACATGAAGCTCTAACTTATCTAGGGAACAAATCAGTGCTTTCTAACTTGGCCGATGGCTGATTGACCAAAACAGTCACTATACACGCGTACTGTATGCGCTACCCAGAACCTACCAGCATCTCCACCTAAACCAAACTACTATCAGTAGTCAAAAGACATTTGACACATTGTCTGACTTTCCAAACTGATCACTCTGCTCTACACATAATCTTATTGGGGAAGAATGACCTGAACAATCGGGCATCTAATGAGCAGAATGGACTGAACTGATATTGTCCTTGCACAGCAAACAACCTAAAAGGCTGTTAACGGTTATTAAAACCTACACCAAGTAAGTAATGTTAAGTGACTTCTAATAGCCGTTTAGATAGGTGCCTGCATCATGCCTTTGGGGCAGAACCTGGCACTCTTAACTAGAAAATGTTCTAGCATAAACTTCAAAGTGGTCTCAGTTGTGCCTTGAAGTTCAGCCCCATAGGAACAAAGGATGGCTGTGTTTGTCTTTGTTGTTGTGGGTTGCTGGAACATCTTGCAGCACAGATTTTCTATTTTTCCATGTTTAGAACCATTTCTACAGATTCCCAATAACTTCCCCTCCCTTGTGTGCCAGCTGGCAACCCTTGCAGTTACTCATTTTTCCAAAGATCCTGTGTTGCTTCAACCTACTGAGGTAACTGCGCAGATAAGGGTGGACCCAGATAGATTTATGATACATTCCTCATTGCCATTATTTTACTACCCAGCCCTTGGCGCGTGAACGACTGTCCTCTCGTCACTACTGAGTTTAATAGCTAATAGACTAACAAACTTTTGAGCGGTAACCTGACTGACTCGCCATTTGATTAACATTCTACATTAAACAGGCCAACTCTTTCACCGTAAAAACTCCATCAAGCATGTTGCGAGCTGCCTAGGCTGTTGCGAAAGATATTTAGCAAAACAGAACACATGCATATCTGTACTTGTATGTCTCATATAAACACCAATTATCCCACACTTACTTGAACTTAAAGGTCTCGCCAAGCTCAGTTGCATCACCTGGTGTAATCTCAAAGATCCCTGAGAATGGGTACGGGTGTCCGCCATAGGCAAACTCTAAACACACAAGAACAAATTTGAGCTGCTGATGTAACAAAAGCCATTAGCAGATAACATACAGTTTTATATATACACTATATATAAGTATGTTTAGACATGCCCGGAATGGAAAACAGTGGTGTGTGTATATATCCTGAGCTATAAAAAAAGCATCCTCTCTGTAACACTATCCTTAGGCAAATGACTTGATGTAGGCGGAGTCTTATTTCTGGGCAACCTTACCTCTTCCATAGATCTCAATCCCTGAGTGAAAGACTCCGATGCCCAGAGAGCTGGTGAACTCATTGATCCAGTACTGAAGGCAGAAGGAGAAACACAGAATAACACGTTTGTTAAATTACAGTAAAATAATAATGCATGTTTTCTACACCTATTGATTTAATATATTTAAATTTTTAGTCTACAAAATGTCAACAAAAACAATCCATCACAACTTCCCAACATGAAAGCTTTTCTTGTTAAACTGTTCAAAATGTAAACATATCATAGTAAAGTGAAAGAAAAAGCAACAAGAATCAAATTAAAATATGTGATAAAACAATGTAATATCAAATTTATATGGATATTCTTCAGGAAGAAGACAAAACCTCCCCCTCACTGAGGTAGAAAGAAGGAATGAGGAGTATGCACAGACAGCTCCAGGGCATCTCTAAATCCTTGCTGTTACAGACAGACAGTGAATCATTGCATAACTACAAGTGATAGTTCAATTTTTTTGACCTCTGAAAGACGGGAAATTCCTTCAAAATGTAGCCCCCACTGCAATAAACCCACAAACGGCAGCTGAAAAGGCAATATGTTTGACATCCTGCAGCTATGCAAACCTTATTACTGAATTGTCATTGTCCTATTGTACCTTGGCATTTATCCAGTCTTCATATCAGAATAATCAAATTCAGCTACAGAACACATTTACAGACTTTTCTGTGGGAATTTATGACCACAGTGCAGATGTTATCCCTGATGCTTACACAAGATTTCTTTGCATGCAGACAATGACAGTCAAGCTGCACAGAAATAAATCAATAACTGCTGCACTAATCTTTGAAACTGCTATCCATCTTTTCTGTAGTATGTCTGCTAAACATTGTGTCTACAAGGTGATTGGGCAGACTGTTGCTAGGCAGAATTTTCACTCAAAAACATTATTTTATCACAAAAGATGGAGCAGAGAAGAGTGTTGGTGAAGCATCTCAGGAAGCTGAATAATAATCTCTAAATCTAATATTTGTTCATACCTCAAACATCTTCCTACTGCTTCACTGTGCCACGTCATCAGTTAATTGATTATTGTCTTGGACCTGATCAATTTTAAAGTTTGATGCTGTTGACGTTTCTTCAAACCAAATCAAGTGCTGATCAGCATGATTAAAACATGCCAAATTTACCAAGAGCAGTTCCTTTCTGCCAGTGCACTGTAACAAAGGTGACAGATTTCTTACCATGCAAATCTGAGACAATTTTTTTTGTAGACAAAGTCTACAAAAAATATACACCTACATAGTCCTGTGAAAAACTAATTCTGATTCTTTTTTTCAGCCATTATGTTGCAGATTTGCTGTTGTGTTTGGGATCGTTGTCCTGTTGTAGGGCCGCCACAAACGATTATTTTGATAGTCGACTAGTCACAGATTATTTTTGCGACTAGTCGACTAATCAGATCATGCATCAATTGGACGTACAACGTACAGCTTATTGCACCAGCATGCATCTGCTCTTGTATAACTATCATTAGCTTACAGCCTTAAGTGTTTAAGGTATGTGCTAACTAAAAAAAAAAAAAAAAAAAAAGACAAGATGATAGTTTATTAAATTTTAATGAAATTTGCAGATTGTTTCGGTGAAGTTTAAGAAACTCAGCCATCTGCTCCTTGCCATCTAAAATATAACAGCACACCGGAGTATATTCTCCAGCAAAATAATTTCCCCTAGGGATCAATAAAGTATTCTGATTCTGATCTCACACTTCTGATGATCAGTTGTCTGCTTGACGTTTATTCAGCTGTGTAAAAACTATAACTTTAATCTCAGCCAAACCGATTTACTCAGGAACAAATAAAATACTGAAAAAAGCCAAACAATAATATTTTAAGTTATTTAAGTGACTTATATATCATGTTTAACCTGAGTAGCGAAAGACGGCGGTGGGTTTGCCGGGAGTCCGGTGTTCTCACCGGCTCTAGTGAGCCTTGAACCCGGGCTAGATATTGAGCTGGTGCGTAACAGACATATCCGAAAACGTCGGAGCGCTTTTGAAAATATGTGGTGTCCTGATAAACTGAGCAGATATTTGAGGTTTACACAGCTACATTCTCGCCTGAAAATATGTTAAACGTTTATTTTGTGACCCAGAAAGAATAATAAGAGTAATATTAAAACTAACTAGCTGCCGCCATTGTTGGAAACTTAGCTGGGCCGCGCTATGAATTCTGGGACACAGCTTCTTCTTCTTCGGGGTTTAAGGGCAGCTGGCATCCTTGTACATGCAGTGCTGTCATCTACTGTTTCAGTCCGTTATTACACGCTTAAATCCTGCTACTTATTCCTGCGTGTTTTGGATGTTACAAAGCTTCAAACGACGCATCGACTATTAAATTGGTAGTCGACGATTTTGATAGTCGACGTAATCGTGACTAGTCAACTAATCGTGGCAGCCCTATCCTGTTGCATGACTTAGTTTTGGCTGAGCTTTAGCTGCTGGACAAATGGGCTCACATTTGATTCTAGAATACTTTGGTATACAGAGGAATTTGTGGTCAACTCGCTGATTCCCAGATCTTACAGCTGCCAAATAAGCCCAAATAATCACCCCTGTGACACCATGCTTGGCAGCTTGCTCCTGGTAACACTTCCAAAAAAGCCATACATGTCTTTTTTCTAACTGTACTGCCATTACCTTTAACAGTTAACTGAGGCCTGCAGAGTCTGAGATGTAGCACTTGGAGTTTTTACAGTTTCTTTGAGCTCTGTGTTATGCTGACCATTTAAAGACATTAATTCTGACATTAGGAATCTGTTTAAATTGATTTTAAGTATTATTTGGATTTGTATATTATATTAGAGCTTTCCATCTTACATATTTGAGGCATTAAATGTGTTTAACCAGAGTGACAATAAACAACTTAATTACTTGAAAATGAGCCCTTTCCCTGGCGGGGCCCCCTTTCCCTGGCAGGTCGCGGAGTATGGGGGTGCCTACTGGGGTCAGCGGGGGAGCTGGCCCCAGGGAGGGGTCACTTGCCCCTCCCTTCCTTCCCTCCCCATCTCCAGCTGCCTCCCTCTTCCCACTCCACCACAACCACCCACACATGCAGGGCCTTGGAGTAGGGGTATGTCACCAGGGTGCAGAGGAGGCTACCCCCCCCTCTGTCCCCTTCTGGCTGCCTCTGCCTCAATTTTATCCCACAACTTAGACATTCACATTACTCACACTCTCATTACACATACATATAGGGTCTTGGGGGTGGGCACGATACACGGAGTCCAAAGTACCATCAGGGTATACACCCCACCCCTGGCATCGTTGCCCACCTCTCAATTTTAAATACACGTAGACATTGAGGGCTAGCAGGAGGGACTATGCGCTTACCTGCTGCTCTCTGGCAGGTAGCTCCATGCCCTCCTGGGTTTTAAATGCACCTTAGAACACACATGCATCAACATTACAATGAGCGGGTGGAGGGAGGTTTGGAGTCTTCTCTCACCCCCATTCTCTGCGACCTGCTGGAGCAGGGGGGCTAGGACTAGGAGGAGGAGTTGGCCGTCCGACTGCGGTCTGGAGTGTGGGGCCTTCCTCCTGCTGCGGAGTCGGGGCGGTCTGCCTCCCCCCACCACAGGGAAAAGGGAAACACCACCTGGGTCTGGGTGCAGTTCCCACCCTCCAGGGGCGGGGGCACCTAGACCCGGTTTGTAGAGTACGCTTGGGGAGTGTGATCGTGTGTACAACGTCTCTTTATGTCTGTCTCCACGTTGGTTGAGTGTGGAGTAAGTGCATATGAGAGCATGAGGGTGGGAATGGATGTTGTATCTGTGTGTGCCTGTATGTCTGTGTCTATATGTCAGGTTGGGTGTCAGGCGCCACCTCTCTGGGGACATCTCAGGCCCTCCAAGGTTTGGAGGCCTATCTCCCCCTACCACCACTTCCCCTGCCAGTGGCAGACCCCCTCAGACATCGGTGCGTTGGTGGTTCTTTGTGTACGGGGATGGGCATCCAGGTACACACCGGCTCACTCCTTGGCGGCCGCTTATCGGGGCCTGGAGCCTGGGGCTCGCTCGGGCCACTTCGGAGGTGGGGTGCCCCGGCCTCTCGGCCTGGGGCTCGGTCACTCAGGCGCAGCTGGCTGCCGGCGGAGCTCACGGGCGCGTCACTGCAACTCCCCCTGGCTTCTGCTCCGCGGCTGCTGAGTGAGCCCTCATCTGGGACTCTCCTCAGCTCTTTCCGGGACAGTGGCGCAGCTGCCCCTCTGGTGGTCTTCCTTGGTCTCTTGTGTTCTGGGGGCCTCTGGATGTCTGGAGTTTTGATCTCCTCCACACCTGCTTCATGCCCTGGAGGACGGGGCTGTGGCCCCCCCACACCCTCTAGCAGATTATTACATGAAGGAACCTTTTAAAAAACAAGCGCGTCCATGCTCACAGGTGTACACACGGGTGATCACACCCACAAACTACACCCTTTTTGGCTCCTACCTCAAAGCACACTGTGTTCTGTTGATCTTATGTGCTGCACAATAATGTTTAACATTTAGTATTTACTGTCATATTCCCATATATCATTGTGATGTTGTTTATTCTATTACTCTTGTTCTCTTCTGCTTGTTTTCTTTTTTCTTTCTCAGCAGGTGATCCAGGTGATTGATATATGCATTTTTTTTTTCTCTGCCCGTTCTGTTGGTTTTTGTTTTTTGCCCTTCTCCCCCGTCCCTCTTCTCAGCTGTTTCTCTTTCCCTCTTTCTTTCTCCCCTTCTTTCCCCCAGTCAAGTCTGTCCCGTATTCAGTAAGTGAAAATAAAATAAACAATAAAAGGTGAATCAAATGGACCATTACGGCAAGGCTGGGATGGTCAGTTTGGTAAAGTAAATCCGTTGGGCATCTTTCTTTGCCTTTAGACAACAATTCTGATGGCAAAAGAGCCAAACAGGACAGGCCAAAAAAAAAAAAAAAAAGGAATCTGTTTAAATTGATTTTAAGTATTATTTGGATTTGTATATTATATTAGAGCTTTCCATCTTACATATTTGAGGCATTAAATGTGTTTAACCAGAGTGACAATAAACAACTTAATTACTTGAAAATGACATATTTTATTAGTGTGTACACACAGAGGCTTTCCTTCTTGACATAAAAACAGCTTCCAATGCAAACTACAGTTATCAGGTATCACAGAAGACAGCTTGCTATTTAAAACAGTTATCACATTTCCCGTCTGTCATTATGCAAATACATTATGTAGCTGCTTAAAGTCACTTGTGGCAGAGCTGCTGGTCTCCGCCACATCTGCAATGCAAAATATAACCTCTGTGGAATGTAAGAGTTTAAACACCAACTGATCACAAAGGCTTTGCGGATGCTACCTGCTGGATGCCCTTCCAAATGCAATGCTCCCTGTTTTTCCAGTCTTGGGAATGGAAAAAAAGAACTAGGAGTAAACTGGATGTATTCTTCAACTCTACTAGAATATCTAAAACAGTTACAGTGCACCTTAAACGCTTTATCCACTATCTGATGTGCTTCTTTCAATTTTTCCTTATTTGAATTCAGATGGTTGGGGCTGCGTGTTCACAGCCAGAGCTCTGTGATTGAGATGACCATACTAGGATATCCTCTCACTGACATCATACCGAGCCAAGAGCATCCAAATGCATGAAACCAAGCTGAAACCTAAGCTTTAGGCTTATAGGATAACTTGCACAGAGCCAGCCATGTTAAATATGCACACCCACCATTGTAACAGTATATGCGGGAAAAAATATACAGTGGAACCCCGACTTATGAATACCCCATTTAACGAAAAATTCAAGTTACGAAGGCACTTAACGGCAATATTTCTGCTCGTGTTATGGCAAAATGCCCGCATAACGAAATTCGCTGGCTCTGATTGGCTGAGCCCAGAATGCCTACAATGCCCATAATGCCTTCCGAATCCTGTGACAACCCCCTTGGCTTTCGTACTTGCGCTTCGCTGTTCCACTTGGACGTATTGTAGTTGTAGTTAGCAATTAGCCTATCATTCACTCAAAAGACGCAATGGGTGCTTCGACTTACGAAAGACCCTTTGGAACGAATTAATTTTGTAAGTTGGGTTCCACTGTACACACACACACACACACACACACACACACACAATTTTACACCCTTAAACTTTATTGAGGGAACTGACTTTAAAACAGAATCTGCATTCTGATCAAATACAACATTTACTGAGGCTTTGGCACAACTTTTGTTTTTTCAAACCCACATTTCAAACTTGTCATGCTGCTGGGTTTTTGTTTCCTGAACTATATATGGGGCAAATGTTGCACAAAGAAAGCCACAGCATGCGTGTCAGTAGTTTTGTTTGAAGAAGCAAAAATGCCACTGCATATCCCCATTTTATCAGAGTCCAGCTACAGCTTGTGCATTTAGAGCTTGTAGACGTATCTCTCACTATAGAGACCTTTTTGATTTTGTTAAAGGTCAGTAATAAAGGACCAACATTGAGTCCAAAAACTAACACAATAAAGCATCTCATTTTTCCATTTCCTAACATTACTTCTGGTAGGGTTTTTCCCACCAAAGAGTTTCTCACATCAGCTGATCTCCTACGGATATGAAATCATGTCTGTATCAGTTCTGAAGTGGTTTCTTTGAGCCCAGGAACAGCAGCCATCTGTGTGTGCACCAGCTGGTTCTCACTGACTAAGAAGCCTTGGCTGCTGGCTCCTTTTTAAAACATTATCTACATTTCTGTTACAGTAATGGTGACAGAAGCCAGTCTAGAAAACGTGAACACACATCAGCATTTGAGCTGGTAAAAATAAACAGACACCCCCCCAAAAAAACTTCCTTAACTGACTTTATATAAGGCGAAACATAAATAGCAGGTTGGTGAACTAACACCCAATGGCAGCGTAGTATGTGCCAATATGTCCTTGTAGAACGTGTGTAGGAGTTATGTTAAGAAAACTAATCTGCATCGAAATGCAAAATGACTGTCTCCCACTCCGTTAACAGGAGTAACAAAGACAAATAGTCTGTTACGCTGCTACTCCTCGCCCCTGTCGGTGGTGAAATAAGACTCTTATCTCAGACCTCATTACTTCAAAGCTTGTTAAAAGCTGTGTGCTGTAGAGAACAGGCTGAGCGTTTATGAATGAATTAAAAGATAATGAAAGGAACAGGAGACAGAGAGGTGGATGAATGCTTGCTGTAGTTTGCTCTGTAGTTTTCTTCTGTTTTTAAGTTAAGATGTACACCGCTGATTTGAAAGTGTAGCGGAAACAAGCTGACTGAAACTAAGCTCAAAACAGAAATTGATGGAAGGAAGCTACTACCAGCCACAAGATGGGTTCTGGTGAATTTTACCTTCATCTGCAACAATAGTTTGCTCTAGTTTTACCCACAAAGTTATCTTAAATCTCCCATGCAAAGTGTGTTACATTTTTATTTATTTATTTTTAAACACTCAGCAAGTTTACACTGAACTAGGCAATTGATTAACAAAAAAATAATAATAATAAGATCACTGCTGATTCGAGTTACTGATTCCTGTGAGCTCTTTGTACTGCTGTCTGTTGATCTGATTAACACAAATGAGCAATTTTTACATTCCCATAACCTGTGGTGCAGCATTAAGACATTTGCATTACACACAAAGGATTTCAGAGTTCAGATATTGTTTCCATTACTGATAGCTTTAGATTGCATTGTATTAGTTTTTATGTTTGTATATAATAAAGTGAATACTGAGTGAGTGAATCAAATGTGAGGAACTTGTATTAAGAGACTGTTTATTATGGAAATAAAATCTCCAGTTTTATATCAGCTGTTAGCTCTAATTAAAAAGACTGAGAAGTACAGTAAATTAGGTCTGGTTCCAAACTCGGACTGTCTACAATTACATAATAAAACAGAGGTGAAAGCTGCCATCATTGCAATGTTTAATGAATGATAACCTTGACCACACACCCAAGCTATAGTACTATTTTAATTGGTTTAGATTTCTTTCATTAGAAATGCTGCACTATATTCCACTAGCAGAGATTTATGTGGCTGTAGCAACACAGTACACTCCCAACTTCTTTTGTTTTGGGCCACGTTACCTTGTAAACTAGGTGGCAAAAAAGAAAAGGAGGAATCATGACTGCTGCATGTCCCTAATTGATCCACACAAAGACACTGCAGCCAACACATAGCCTGCTCGGCTGAGTATCAGGCTCCATTACACAGTTAAACCTAATATCCTAACATGTCCTCTTACACGCTCTGAGACAAAGAAACCCGTGGTGCTGGCTGGCAGGCAGACAGGTGGTGTGCAGATAATGCTGTCTCATTAGAGCAGTGCACTAAACCACTCAGAGCTGTCCAGGAAATCCACTTAGCTGAGATGTGAGCAGGACTGTGGGGAGGACCTGACAGAATGGGAATTGGGAAAAAGCAGTGGTTTGGGGCTGAGGGGGCGCCTGTAATCATGTCTGTACATACACTCTTGACAGTCACGTGACATTATCGATCCTCAATGGGGACTTGTTATCAATCTTTTTGAGTAGATGCTCAGTTGTGCTCCAAGAACAACAACAGAGCAGGCAGACTCGCACACACTGCATAAATGGTGATGCTCTTGAGATTGAGGTAAGGATCCTGAGTTGTTACCCAACTGTCTTGACCTCGGCAATCATCTGATCTTTGCTGTTTTCTCACCTTCTTTTACATTAAATGTTAGCCCTAAGCTTACACCTCCCAATAAAACAGGCCCCATTGAGACCATCAAATAAACTGCATGACAAAACAGCCTCCTTATTCACTTCTATGAGAACATAATCGCAGGAAATTAGAGCTGTTTGCTCAAGTGGATGACTAAAAAGAAAACCTATAAATTAGGAAACTGGTTTAAAGTGACAAATTAATCAAAGTCATCTAAATATTTCCTGATTTACAACTGCTGTTCAGACTTTTTTTTTTAATCTGATACCACTTTGGGGGTTTAAAAACTTTAAAAAAATGAAACTGTTTTGTTGTCCCACTGACATTTTAATGTTGTTAAGGTTTAATGAATGCAGACATTATTCCTGAGGTGACGTATAACATTTTCTGAGAAGCCTTTAGAATTTCTACAGTTGTAAAGTGGCCTCACAAGTAGGGATGGGTACCGGTATCCAGTGCCATGATGGCACCGGGTCTGACATAAACGGTAGTAACCAGACCGAAAAGCAGCGCAGATTTCAGTGCTTTATTTCGGTGCTTTTTTTCCCTGAGATGTGATACACTTTGGATTCCAGCCAATCATTTTAACTTTGCAAGCGTAGTAGGCGGGCCCAGGTACGTACGTTCTTTTAGAGCAGAGCTACAGATTAAAAACGCCCAAGGCGAAGCGGTCAAAGTCTGGCTGTATTTCACAGCAAAAGATGCAAACTCAGCAGCCTGCAACAAGTGCTTTAAGCTGATACTGTGCAAAGGAGGTAACACCTCAAATCTGATGAAACACCTGGCGACGCTTAGCGTTTTTTTAAAAGCCGAGAAATTCACCGTATTTGATAGCTTGCTGCAAGACCTCACATCGAGCACATCTACTGCGGGTGTGGTGCCTGTTATCGGTCTTGGAGTTAGCAACATCCCCCCCAAAACCCGAAGAGTAGAGTCCTAGCCCCTAGCCCTGCCAGTGTAGCAGAAATGATGACGGATGATGATGGCAGCAACAGCCGTTCTTCTCTGGGTCAGTAGCTTAATGTTGTTCGTGTGTAATTTACGCTGAATAGGCTAACCACATTATTAAATTAACGCATGTAAGGTGAACTAGCAAACACCATCGTAGTTACATGCAGCTGTCTTCTTGTTTGATGGCAGATACTCCCTTCACCCTGGCCAAAAAGGCTAAAATGACCAGAGAAAAAGTGGGAAACAGCTAAACATGAGAGGTTTTTGGACAAAGTTGGTGTTTTTTTCCCCCTCATTGATTAAGCACTGCTTCCAGCCAAGAGTGATACCATAAATTCCCCTATAGCTGCAGAAAAGGCTAACATTGTTATCTTTTTAGAAAAAACAAACAAACAGCTAAACATGAGAGGTTTTTGGACAAAGTTTGTGTTTTCCATTCTTTAAGCACCGGTTCGAGCACCGTTTAAGCACTGGCACCATTTCTGGTATCGAATAAAACCTAAACGATACCCATCCCTACTCACAAGAGCAAAACAACAGAGCCATCTCTTCTGTCCTTAAAGTGTTTTGACTTTTTTTTTGGTCCTTAAAGAATATTTTGGATGGTAAAATATTCCAACTGGAATTTGGGAACATCAGAAAAAAACAGTACAACATGAGTCCAAGTTAGTAAAAGAAGCATGTCCTCATCTATCAGTGCTCTGTTATTCTCCAGTTTCCTTAAATCCAAGATTATATTTTGTAAGCTAAAACTTATAGAAATAGCCTCATAGAAATCAAATTTTTATTTTTTTATTTAACTAAAATATTAACATTTTATTCCAGCTCAAAGAGAGTTATTGTGGAAATACAATGGACTGGTATGTGATGAGTCAATCCGCTGTTCGATCCACTCACTTCAGTTCATGTTGTTCTCTTTTTACTTAATGCAACATCAGTGGCAGACAAGCTAGCATATAATGGAGGGGAAAAAGCTCCACAGATAACTTCTACTTGTATCTTTCCAATGTGGACTGGTACTTGGTACTGGTAAAGATTCATGGCTAAAATATGCATAGAACACAAATAAAAGAAAACCCTGTTACTGGGCCACCAGTAACAGTGACTCAATCTATAAACTGATGGTCCCCCACCAAGTGACTCAACCAGCCTCCAAGCAAATCAGTCAAACAACACTCACTGGAATTGATCTACGGTGCAGTAGAGCAAAATTGATGTTTTTTCCTTGAATGCAAAACACATTTACACAGAACTTCCATACAAGTGAAGTATTATGCACAGTTTTAGGCAGGTGTGAAAAAAATGGTGGTAGACAAAGAATGGTTCCAGAAATATAATAATATTTTTTTTTAAATCAATATTTGGTGTTACTACCAGCATCGATTCCTATAGGTACACTTGCACAAAGTCAGGGATTTTGTAGGATCATAGTCAGAGGTATGATCAACCAATTATACCAAACAGGTGCTAATGATCATCAATGTCGCACGTAGGTTGAAACAGTCATTAACTGAAACAGAAGCAGCTGTGTCTGAAGCTTAAAACTGGGTGAGGAACAGCCTCTGCTACGAAGGTGAGGTGAAAGAGTTTCATTTCATGGCAAGAGTGAGCACATCAACAAGCACAAGGTAGTTTACTGCATCAGTAAGGTCTCTCCCAGACAAAGATTTCAAAGCAGACTGGGGTTTCAAGATGTTCTGTTCAAGCTCTTTTGAAGAAGCACAAAGAAACTGGCAACACTGAGGATCGTAGACGCAGTGGTTGGCCAAGGAAACTTAGTGCAGCAGATGAAAGAACATCAAGCTTGTTACCTTTCAAAATTAGATGTCGTCCAGTAGTGCCATCAGCTCAGAGCTGGCAGAAACCAGTGGGACCCAAGTACACTCAGCTATTGTCCGGAGAAGACTAGCCAGAAGTGGTCTTCATGGAAGAGCTACAACCAAAAAGCGATACCTCCGACGTGGAAACGAGGCCAAGCGACTCAAGTATGCACAAAAACATAGAAATTGGGGTACAGAAAAATGGCAGCAGGTGCTCTGGACTGATGAGTCAAAATTTGAAATATTTGGCAGTAGCACAAGGCAGTTTGTTCATCAAAGGGCTGGAAAGCGGTACCATAATGGTTGTGTGCAGGCAACAGTGAAGCATGGTGGAGGTTCCTTGAATGTTTGGGGCTGCATTCCTGCAAATGGAGTTGGAGATTCAGTCAGGATTAATGGTGTTCTCAATGCTGAGAAATATAGAAAGATACTCATCCATTACGCAATACCATCAGAGAGGCATACGATTGGGCCCAAATTTATTATATTATATACAGCCAAAGTCATTAAGAACTAGCTTCCACGTAAAGAAGAACAAGTAGTACTGGAAGTCGAGTGTGTCTGAGATTACATGAAGAGACAAAAGGATGTGAGGAAGCCTATGTCCACAGAAGATCTGTGGTTAGTTCTCCAAGATGTTTGGAACAACCTACCAGACGAGTTCCTTCAAAAACTGTGTGCAAGTGTGCCTAGAAGAATTGATGCCGTTTTGAAGGCAAAGGGTGGTCACACTAAATATTGATTTGATTCAGATTTCTCTTTTGTTTATTCACTCCATTTTGTTGCTTGATGAAAATAAATGATTAGCACTTCTGTTTTTGAAAGCATTCTTTGTTTACAGCATTTTTTCACACCTGCCAAAAACTTTTGCACAGTACTGTATACTTACACTCAAACCGAGGTGCAAAACCATTAGTTCTGCTGTACTGTTATTATCATCGTGGGGGTCAATGCATGTACAAAGCAAAACTGATTTTTAGTTAGGTCAACTGTCAAAAGTGAAGGAAAGGAAGCCAATTAACAACCAGCACACAGCAAAATGTACCCACCAGTTAGTGATCATGCCACTAGCAGGTCACCCCTCCTACAGTACTTAGGTCTGAACTGGCTGATTAAAAGAAAGAGGAAGCCTTTAAAAAGTGCTGGAATGAAGGACTGGACTCCTGCCACAGTGAATGTTTGCCGCGGCACCAGTTTCCACACAAACATCGCAAATATGCATGGTTCAGAGCGGATCGTTAGGCAGAAGCAAAAAACACACAGTTTCTTCTGTATGGAAAATATGTCCTTCCGTCTCTACTGTCGATTCTCAAATATACTCTAAAGATCTAACACATGTGTCTTTTAGATGTGTATGAGTAGCTTCTTAAAGCAACGGCCCCTGCAGCTATTCACATGAATGGAAGCAAGACAGAAATAAAAGCTCTTCAGACTTTACAGAGAATGCAAGTCATGTGGAAAGCAAGAGAAAGTGAAAGAAAGTAATGAAGAGAACAGGAAGAGAGAAAAAGGGGAATAAAGAATAAGAAACTAAGGAAGAAAGGAATGAATACATACCAATGTATATAATTTGTAATCGTGCAACACACTACTCTTTCTACTGACTCTCAAAGGTCTGTTTAATGACTCTCTGGCTTTCAGTGTTAATCCATTTCAACCCATGTGACCCCAAACCTCTGCAGATATATTGACCAGCAGCTGCAGAGGGACATCAATAAATAGAACAAAAGCAGGACCAAGAAGAAAAGAATCGGGTCCTAAAAAAGGCCATTTATATTTTACCAGGGAGTAACATGTTCAAGTAAGGAAGACCGTCATGATTTACGATGCACAGGTCACAAAGCCAAGTGTACATACAAAGGATGTTGTGGTTTTCCAGCCAGGAGTTCATGCACACTGTCCCAGAGCACTACCCCGATCTGTTTTATAACCTCAAGCAAGACCCACTTTAAATGTAATCTTCAGCCATATTAATCAATGATTCATCAATACATCAATTTCCAGAACCCATCCCCACTGACTCATCCCAGCATGGTGACAACATAGTGACTCAAATTACTGAACCTCAGACTAATGCTATAACAAAGAGTCGATAGCACGTTCTATGCAGTAGAAATTACCATGTGACTTTCACATCTGCTTTTGGTTTGGTGTTTAGAGTGAACTGAAATCCTTAAGATGCAAAACTAGGCTTAGTTAAATAGTGACTTCCTGTAAAGCCTAAACTTTTACTAGTTTTTTTTGCTTTGTTTTTTGTCTGTAGTCCACAGTGGACCAGTTTTCTGGCAGTCCTATCATGGAAGATACATAAAAGATAGCCAGAACAAACGGAGATTTAATATATGGACTAGCAAATCAGCTGTGGGTTCCAAGTTGCTTAATTTTCGTTCTTGATTCTTTTCACACTGCTTTTCCTGTCGCCATTTGCAAACCGGCTTATTTTGTTTGCACTGAACAGACACCAAAACAATGTTGGATCTAATACAAATAGACAAAAACCTTTCGAAAAGGATCATACGACAATAAAGCGTACATGAATTGGTTCAACCGCTTGCAACCCTGACTCACTGTGTTTTGCAAGAAAACAACTGAGGGGGAATAAGCAAACTAATTACTAAAGATGGAACTGCATTAAACGGCAATTGCTTTGGTGTTGTGTGAGTATGCCGAATTGAAGAGTGGTTCGTAATTACGCGAAAATGCTTTTGAGTGTTTTTCTTCCATTATTGTACAAGTGCTGATAACCAACGAGGAATTAAAATCGCATTTTTATAACGCGCTTCAGCGTTGTGTCCTGGATAAATAATACTCCTCTCAAACATACTTCTTAGATCAAGTGATAACAAATAAGCAAGAAAACGTTCACGTTTCCGCTTCTACTTACCATATCATAGACATTTAGGATAATCGGCTCGTTTGCCATCACTGGGCATCAGGATTTTCTTCCCCTAGCGTCCCTTCTTCTCTCCGGGTTCTCTTCCTTCGGTGCGAGATCCAAACTCTCGCTCTCCTCCTCTTATTATTATTATTGCTGGCTCTTTCTCGAAAGATGTTCACCTTGGTAATTCAACTTCGCAACTCGGTGTAAAAATGTTAGAGTTCCGATGATGTTTTCACCGTCCAACATCTGACTGATTTTGTCCCCCGACAGAGCAGCAGCAGAGGCGGACAGATGAATCTATCGGTTACCAAAACTGACTTGCTAAACCCGGTCGGCTACCGAGGTCGCCGCGAAAAAACACTGACTTTACAGGGAGAATTTTCTCTTCCAGAAGACGCCGCGCCGCGGAAAAAAGTCAAATTCATTTTCCCAAACAAACTGCTTAGTTAAATAACATAATGTAGGTACATGAAAATGAAATTCCCTGTGTAAAAAACGACTTGCTACTCCCTTATTAGCCCCGGCTAACGGTAGCAATGGAGCTGCAGGCAGGATGCGACTGCTGGGAGAAATTGGACGATGTTGAGGAGTAGACCGATGAGCCCATCACTCTATTAAGCTCCCTTAGCGCACTGAGCATTATGGGTGATGTAGTTCATAAGGAAAACGAGCGCCCAACCAAACTACACTGCTAATAAATAAATAAATAAATAAATAAATAAATAAGTAAAGGGAACACTTAAACAACACAATGTAACTCCAAGTCATGCGCACTTCTGTGAAATCAAACTATCCACTTAGGAAGCAACACTGACTGACAATTTCACTTGCTGTTGTGAAAATGAAATAGACAACTGGTGGAAATTATGGGCAATTAGCAAGACATCCCCAATAAAGGAAGGGTTTTTCATTTGGTGACCACAGATCTCAATACCTATGCTTTCTGGATGATTTTTTGGTCACTTTTGAATGCTGGCAGTGATTTAGAATAGAATAGAATAGAATAATCCTTTAATTGTCACACAAGGGGAAATTTGGTTGTAACAGCAGCCAAAAAGACACATATACAAACAAACAGGACACAGGACACAGAACAGAAACATACACAAGTTTTCTTACATATTTAGATTAAGGACCGTGGTTACTATATACAGAGAGTACTGTACAGTTATTAAATTAAATAAAAATAACTACAGATAAGAGGCAAACCAGCTTGTAGTGCGAATCGGTTAATTAACTTATTGCAGTTACAGCGCAGATGTAAACGTCTATGTTTGTTGGGAGCAGTTCTGATTGTACAGTCTGACAGCTGCAGGGAGGAAGGACCTGCGGAAACGCTCCTTCATGCATCTAGGATGGAGCAGTCTGTCACTGAAGGAGCTCTGCAGTTCAGCAACATTTACATGCATGGGGTGGGAGACTCTGTCCATCAGAGATGTTATTTTGGCCAGAGTCCTTCTGTCTCCCACCACCTGCACTGGGTCCAGGGTGCATCCCAGAACAGAGCTGGCCTTCCTGATGAGCTTATCCAACCTCTTCCTCTCAGCTGCCGATAAACCGCTGCTCCAACATACAACACTGTAAAAAATGACAGATGCCACCACAGAGTCATAGAAGGTCTTTAAAAGCGCTCCCTGTACTCCAAATGACCTCAGCCGCCTCAGCAGGTAGAGTCTGCTCTGACCCTTCCTGTAAAGAGCATCAGTGTTGTGGCTCCAGTCCAGTTTATTATTCAGGTGAACACCCAGGTACCTATAAGAGTCCACTATCTCAATGTCCACTCCCTGGATGTTCACCGGTGTCAGTGTGGTGGGTCTGCGTCTCCGGAAGTCCACCACCAACTCCTTGGTTTTCCCAGCGTTGATCAACAGGTGGTTCTGCTGACACCAGTCAACAAAGTCCAGAGTCCACTGTCTGTACTCTGAGTTGTCCTCACCTGTGATGAGGCCGACTATGGCAGAGTCATCAGAGAACTTCTGTAGGTGGCAGCGTGGGGAGTTGATGGAGAAAATTTCACTCTAGTGGTAGCATGAGACGGAGTCTACAACCCACACAATTTGCTCATGTAGTGCAGCTCATCCAGGATGGCACATCAATGCAAGTTGTGGCAAGAAGATTTTTTTTGTGTCTGTCAGCGTAGTGTCCAGAGCATGGGGGAGACAGGTCAGTACATCAGGAGACGTGGAGGAGGCCATAGGAGGGCAACAACCAAGCAGCAGGACCGCTACCTCCGCCTTTGTGCAAGGAGGAACAGGAGGAGCACTGCCAGAGCCCTGCAAAATGACCTCCAGCAGGCCATAAATGTGCATGTGTCTGCTCAAACGGTCAGAAACAGACTCCATGAGGGTGGCACGAGAGCCCGACATCTACAGGTGGGGGTTGTGCTTACAGCCCAACATCGTGCAGGACGTTTGGCATTTGCCAGATAACACCAAGATTGGCAACTTCGCCACTGGTGCCCTGTGCTCTTCACAGATGAAAGCAGGTTGACACTGAGCACATGTGACAGACGTGACAGAGTCTGGAGATGCCGTGGAGACTGCTGCCTGCAACATCCTCCAGCATGACCGGTTTGGCAGTGGGTCAGTAATGGTGTGGGGTGGCATTTCTTTCGGGGCTGCACAGCCACATGTGCTTGCCAGAGGTAGCCTGACTGCCATTAGGTACCGAGATGAGATCCTCAGACCCCTTGTGAGACCATATGCTGATGCGGTTGGCCCTGGATTCCTCCTAATGCAAGACAATGCTAGACCTCATATTGCTGGAGTTTATCAGCAGTTCCTGCAAGATTCCCCAGACCTGAAATCCAATTGAGCACATCTGGAACATCT
This sequence comes from Maylandia zebra, assembly GCF_041146795.1. Taxonomy (NCBI): domain Eukaryota; kingdom Metazoa; phylum Chordata; class Actinopteri; order Cichliformes; family Cichlidae; genus Maylandia; species Maylandia zebra. The sequence continues at coordinate 10,438,246 of NC_135179.1, read as the reverse complement.
TGTCTCGCTCAATCAGCCTGTAGTGTGTTTTTCCACTTTAATTTTGAGTGTGACTCCAAATCCAGATCTTCATGGTTGCTAAATTTGATTTCTATTAATAATTTTTGTGTAATGTTATTTTCAGTACATTCATCTATGTAAAAAACAAAGTATTTAATAAGAATATTTCATTCATTCAGATCTGGGATGTCTTATTTTTGTGTTCCCTGTATTTTCTTTTTGAGCAGTGTATCTTCTAAATAAACAAAGTAGAGTTTACACTATTTAATACAGAAAGTGCAAATGTGGTTTAGGGTGGTTCTTTTAATGTATTTTCCATCCATATAAAAATAAAGCACAATACCCCATATCTTAAAAACAAAGAGAGACAGAGAGAGAACAGTAATTAGGTCATTTTGGTTGAATTAGAGCAAGATCCCACAAGAAACAGGGTGACTCAAAGACTTAAAAATAAATAAATAAAATTAGGTTGCTAAGGGGGTCCACTGGAAATTTAAATTCAGAATATCTGATCAGATTCAGTTCAACAAGAATGGTATATACCGGTACAGTTCTTAACAAATGTATTATACTACCATTCAATCTAAAGTTTATGCCACAGCTGCCTTAAATTACCAGTATTGGTAGTTACCAAAATTATTTTATGTGCTTCTGTAATGGTTAATTCACCAGTATGTGCAAGCTCTTTAATCAAAATTGTATTTTTAATGCTAAAATCTAATTATTGTTCTGGTCCACGAATCTACTATTTTTTCTGTTTTTTTGTAAAACAGTAAAGCATGTTATTTTTTTATTAAGATGCCAAATTAAAGTAATCCACTTGCATTCCTGAGCAGAAAAATTAGTTATGCTTGATTCATTTGTAACCAGTGAGTGACCTCAAATTGAGGTATACAAACGTGAATTCAGTTTGCTATTTAAATAATAAATAAAAATATAACTTTTAAACAAGTTTTTAAAAGATTTCTAAAATATTCGTGTTTCCTTGGTTTTAGGACAGATGGTCTGATAAATTTATTAAGCACTGTAAATCACTGGGCTTGATTTTCAGACTTTTTTTTTCCCACCCCCATGCTCCAATATAGATGACAGTATATGATTAATAGCACTGTGCAAGAGATTAAATAGCATGTTGTACTGAATAACTGTTTTCCATTTTGGTGGAACAAGTTTTTAAAGTTTTTACTGAAGTGTTTCCATAGTCTAGTGGTTAACATGTTTGCCTAAAAACATCCCTAGTTTGAGACCAGAGGTTATAACCCTGAATAAACAGGAGGGTTGTAGAAAGGCATCTGGTGTCACATCTGTGCCAAATCAAATATATAGATCCATCTGCTGTGATGACCTCTTGGGTAGTAAGGAAGCAGAGAAAATTTATAATCCTGCTTAAGCAGTATGAACATTTAACATAAAAAAAAATCACCTAAAGTTTTTTTCAGCTCCTCCCTTGGTCACAGTGAGTCACCACAGTGAGTGGGTAGCTTCACATGTGTGATTCGGTGATTTGGCTTATTGGGGTTGGGTAATAGATCAGGAGAGGCTAGGGCCACTTTGCCCTCCATCTCAACACACCCCCTGCAGAAAAGCTCAGACTTTCCTGGCAGCAGATTCCTGCCTTGTCCTGTCCAGTTAATACTTGTTACACATCTGGCAGCATTTTTTGAAGGCTGCCCAGCATGAGACAATCACTGGAGAATCCATCTGCTATTATAATGAAAACAGATGAAGAATCTGCTGTGTTCATTTTCATTTCTGTTGCATGAAACGTGTTAGAATCAAATTTTTGAATTTCTCTTTCTTCAACTCACGAGTTACCAAAACATACAACTTTGTGATCACTGTGCAGCTCATACATTTTATTTACCACTTTTTTTTGTTTGTTGTGACGCTGCTTATCACCTTCAGATACGCATCTCGTATCAGGCACTGCTGAGATTTGTGCCCACTTTCAATGCATCATCTTCTTCTTCCCCACACAGTTTTTACAGTCTAGGAATGACCAGCATTACATTACTATTTGAAATAAATGCACATTCTGTAAGAGACAAAGTCATGAGCTGTCCTGACTGTTTTCTCCCAGCAGTTCCATGAGAATCTCCTGGTTGGAAAACTCCTTAAGTGAAGAGTTCATTTCATCCAGAAGATCCTCTCCCAGCAGGAAGCTTTTTAAATCGTGCAGAGTCAAGCTGATCCGGTGGTCTGTTATGCGATCTTGGGAAAAGTTGTAGGTCCGAATCTTCTCTGATCGTCCTTTAGTGCCGATCTGGAGGACAAGGAAGAGGAGAAGCACTGAATTTAGCAATGTTTGTTACTTCTAGCAACAAAACCACTAATATCTTACCTGTGTTTTCATTATATTTTCACACCAGTCAAATTCAACATCATGTCAGAGTTTTAGAGACAAAGCATCACATCTGTATTTTATGTTGTATTTTATGGTTTCCACCTGTGGTTTACCTTTAACTGTCCTTTGTATCTCACTGTGTCCCACCTGTATTTTCCGCTGGTTGTAGCGTTTGCTGGTCTCCTCTTCCAGCTTCATGCTGTACAGTTTTGCTCTCAGGGACTTCATGGCTTTCTCCCTGTTCTTCAGTTGGGATCGCTCCTGCTGGCATTCCGCGACCACACCTGCCCAACAAACACACAATAAAGATCTACTTTACTGCATTTATCCATCCTTACATTTTCTTCCCCTTATCTAATTCAGGGTCGTGGGGGATCTGGAGGCTATCTACTGGATAAGATACAGGGTACAGCCTGGATAGGTTGCCAGTCTGTTGCAGTGCTAATACATATGCACAAACAACCATTCACGCTCACTATCACACCTACAGTCAGCTTACAATCACCAATTAACCTAGCTCTTTTCAACCACTTTAAACAGCACTGTCATCTCCTTTCATTAATAATCTATGAAAAACAGTCCATTTTCCCCATTAGTGGAAAGAATAAAAGATGCCCGAAACTTGTTTGCCATGTATTGCATTCAGTTTGTACAGTTTTTACCTGTAGGAAGATGAACTATCCTGACAGCGCTGTCTGTGGTGTTGACATGTTGACCTCCAGCTCCACTCGCCCTCTTAGTGTCTATCCTGAGATCCTTTGGGTTTATTGTGAAAGAGATCTGACAAGAACACACACAAACACTACAAATTACACATACTACATATATTTAGATAAGCAGCAGCTAAACAGAACAAAACACTCTGGAAACTTTGTAAGTTTATTGAGGATTCATTTAAGCAAACTGAGCTGTTTTAACAGCATCCTTGTTATTTGGATACATCCATCTATCGTGTGCAGCTGTACCTCAGTGGGCTGGGGCAGCACAGCCACAGTCATGGTGCTGGTGTGCATCCGGCCCTGTTTTTCAGTCTTGGGAACCCTCTGAACGCGATGAACTCCTGCCTCAAACTTCATCCTTTTGTAGCTCTGAGGGCCGCTGATACTAGCTGAGGCGTGACGTAGTCCACCTGTTCATATGTGAGCAGTGAAAAAAATGTGAATTCAGTTTTTTATTTGGCAAATAATTAACATAGATTAACATAAATAAATTTAATATTTGTGTATTCTTATTTTTGGGGTTTTGTTTTGTTTTTGTTTTTTTACAATAGGTGGTCTAAGGAATTTGTTAAGCACTGTAGCATAAAAAAGCTGATTTCCCTGATGTTGTTTTATTATAACAACCGCTAAAATGTCACTACTCTAATACAAAAACAGATGGAAAAAATTAGGTATGAATTGAGTCTTTTAATGTGACCATGAATAAAGTATTTGTTTTGGTGCATGTTTTTAGATTACAAGTTTAAAAATGAACCTTTGCCCACTGTTTACTGGCACTATTTGAATCCATGCTGCCAAACATTCGGCATTTCTGTGACACAAGGGCTCCCTCTTGTGCTTGATATAAGTTATTACAATTTTACCAAATCAAAGCTTCAGGCCTTTGCTGTTTTTTGTAAACACATATTTTACGAATCTACTTTTTCTTCTTTTTTTTAATTAGACATCACCTCATAACCTAAATTTCAGTCACTAGCTGAAAAATTGCCAAACACTGTCTTTTCCATGTGGAAAGGACACATAAAATTGAGTTCACTCTGATTCTGACAGATACTAAACGAGAAAATCCGTAAAAGCGTAAGAGTAACCACGTGACTGAGACCAATTTGATTCTTCTCTCAAATTTGTTAAACAAGCATTTCTGTTTTCTGTGAAGTTTTCTTAGTGCATGGCATTATTTTTGTTTGTGCTTTCTTTTGTCTTTTAGGATTATTACTTTGCTATGACTAAATATAGTAATTCGAAATTTGGCTTCTGTAAACTACATGATTTCATATATATGATGCTGAGCTTGTGTCTTTAACTGAACAGATCTATTTTAATTTCTTTCCTTCATTTGGAAATCCAATAAATAAATTAAGGGAATCTATTTTTTAAAAAAAAAACAACTGTAATGATAGTTTTCTTAAAAGGTGTAACAATGATATGATGGCAAAAATACATTTGTGGAAGATTTTGTAATAGAAATGTATGTGTCGACTGACCTAGCTCACTGGTTGTGTGCTCCAGGATGTCAAAGGACCAGCTGTGGTGATGAGCAAAGCCCTGGTACATGTCAAACACCTTAAGGGGAGAGGAAGTTGGCATGTAAATACAGAAAAAAAACCTTTCGCTTAATTCTTTATTTTTTTTATTCTTTCTTTATTCTTTATTGCAGATGGCAATTGTGTCTGTGAGCATCCCGTTTTTGGCCTGCTGCAATAGCAATATTCAATTTAAAATAACTAATACACATATGTACTTCCTGACCTCAGCAGTGAACAGCATGGCTTCTTGACCACCAACGCCAGCGGTGACCTCCAGGACGAGGTCACTCAGATCAGTCTCCTCCTCTGGAATCAATAGATCCAGAATCTGATTTGATGATGCATGTTGATTAACAAGAGAAATGTGATAATGTGTCAGCTGTGCGACAAGTATAACAACACTGAAAATGCAAAGAGAAACGCTGTCAGCGCGCTCAATAAGATTTACCAACAGCTCGGTTGAGACCTTGATATCACAAAGTGAAAAAATCAAGTTTCTACCTTTTGTCTAAGAGTTTGAATATCTTCCAAACAGCCTGCTCTCTCCACCTCTGCCAGTTCCCGCAAAGATGGGTCTTCATCTTTGAGGAAAAACAGACACAAATACAATTTTTACCATAATCTGAGAGTGATTCTACTCTCACAAAGTGAGAGCCAACTGTGGCTTATTAATTAGAGATCTTTCTCCACAAACCTTTCAGAAGCGTCTCAGTCTCTGCAATCTCTTTTTGCTTGGTGTCCAGCTCTCTGATGGTCTGGATAAGAGGAGCCAGAAGGGACACTTTGGTCCTCTTGGCCTTCAGTTCATCCTCACTGCACTGCTCCTCTCCCAAATTACCACTGATGGCTTGTAAACATTCGCTGTACTGTGCCTCAGTCTTCCTCAGGTGCTCCTGCAGAGACTTCCTGGCAAAAATCTCATCCACTGACAGCAACTTCACCATCAGTGGTGTGCTGGTGTAAAGAGTTCTTTTAGCTCTATTTTCAACACTTTGGTTTAAGACATATGGTGGTTTTTGAAAGTGAGGTATCCATAGGTTATAGGCAGACTCTTTTACTCTGGGCAGAAGGTTTACAAGTCTTCTGTAAGCCATTTTACATGTAGATGTGGCTGAAATATTCACTGCGTAGTAAACAGACTTGATTTTTGCCGGTCTCTAGTCCATTTAGCCAAATCTCATTCAAAAATACAAAAGTTGGTATTTATTTATGTTTTAACACAAATAAATTACTCCCAGATACTAGGGACCATTTTTGACCCGAGGACAACACAAGGGTTACGATACAGCCTATATAGTGAAGAAAAATTCTTCAACTCGGCGTAAATATAACACGGTAGTGATAATTTTACTTTTTTTTAAAATTTGTAACAGGTTCAAGTCAGTGGTGAGCAGCTATAATGCGGAATACTACAACCAACAACAGATTATTCTTTTGGATTTAAAAAATCTTTGACAAAACATGGCTGATGGGCGGGGTTTTTACTATTAAGCCTGAACTAATCTACAAAAACATGATATGAATATCTGAGGAGGTAAACAACTCACTGAAGGTTCCCTGCTAGCTCAACGTGATCATGAAATCAAATGTCAAGCTGCCGAATGCTTTACTCGATTTTTCCAGTTAGCGGTGTCTATATCGGAACAGGCTCCAGTCATTAATTCTTTAAACATTGTCTAGAAACGTCCAATTAACATCATTTACAAACAGCTTGCGTCGTTACCACCTTGCTAAAGGGCGCAGACATATTGAACCTTTTCTTCTTTTTTTCACATTTCTTGCGGTTGGGAAACAGCTTTACAGTTCACTGCTGCCACCTCCTGGATGGTGCTGTGTACTGCACCTGGCCACAATGAGAAACTAAAGAATGGGTTACCACACATGGGTCCGTTCTTCGTACCTCGCTTACTACATCCAAGATCAAATCATCGCTATTCCGGTTCTCCGAACACACCTGTTGTTGACGATTAGTATAGCTGGATGAAGTAATGTGAGATCACTGGGTGGCTTAACAGGGGCTACGCATCGATAGTAGAAACATTGATCGGCAACCCTTTGATTGGTCGGCGAAAATGTCGAAGGAGCGCGCTCGGTATTTTTCGGCAGCAGAGCAAGAACTCTTGATTGAGGGATTTCAGGAGTTTCAGAGTTTAATTAAAACGCAAGGGAACACTGCAAAGGCTGCAAAAGCAAGGAGAGAGGGCTGGCAGAAAGTTGCTGACAAATTAAACTCGTAAGTAATTTAATAATAATAATAATAATGGATTGGATTTATATAGCGCTTTTCAAGGCACCCAAAGCGCTTTACAATACCACTATTCATTCACTCTCACATTCACACACTGGTGGAGGCAAGCTACAGTTGTAGCCACAGCTGCCCTTGGGCAGTCTGACAGAAGCCAGGCTGCCATATCGCGCCATCGGCCCCTCTGGCCAACACCAGTAGGCGGTAGGGTAAATTTATTATATTATATTACATTATATCATATTATATTATATTACATTATATCCTCTTTCACATTAGAGCCACAACAGGACCCACTAGAACATGGGAACAAGTAAAAGTGAAATATAAGAATATCCTACAGAATGGTAATATTTATCACTTATATTGCTTTTATTCTCTAAGAAAGAGACCCTGAAATAATCTGTTTGTTTGTTTATAACAGCAACCAAGAAAAGGGCAGAGCAAAAAAAGACAGGTGGTGGTCCTGCACCCCCTCGTCAACAAGTTGGTTAAGTAAATAATACCCTCACGGGAAAATCGATATCTCTCTATGAGCACACTGTCGCGCTGAGCTAAAGGATCCTGTCTATCCCGCAATATACGCTGAGTTCTGAAAACTCTCCTTATCAATCTTGCACCTTCCGCAATGGGTGGCTCGCGTATACGGACAGGACATGGCTGCGACAGACTTCCCAAATCCACCTTCGCTTTTATAGCCGTGGTCTCTCATCTTGATTACACGAAGTAATTTACTATTACTACTCTACAATATGAATTACATCGGAAATAATCAAATACATGAAATAGAATGATTAATAGTACATTTCCCTTTTTTTTAGGAAATGACCTGTATGTATCTGTATGGAATCAATAAAAGGATCAAGTACTGCATTAACTTTAGTTACATTGATAATATTTATTTATGGTAAAACAGTGGTAAAATATCGCTGTTGCTTTCGGACATACCTGAGTGGCCGTGATCTAATCTTGTTTACATAAAGTAAGCCTGCTCCCGAGCAGGTTTACGCTTACGGATCTGTTGCTATGACAGCAAGTCCCGGATGAGCTTCGGAGAACCGAACGATCCAAGATCACGCGAAATCGTCAACAATCAAATCCAGCTAACTTACTTAGCGAGGTACGAAGAACGGAGGCTTCCAGCTTCAGTTTGACTGTAATTTCATATTTACTTCTAATTTCTGACTACCAATTTGTTAACTTGGAAGAGATAGTCTAATTGAAATTAGACTACATACTGATGTTTTTGTTTTTTATGGTATAATTTATCATATATTCTCAAACCGGCATGAAAGTTGAATAAAAATGGCATTTTCTTCATATTTGTGACTAAGAATTTCATGTCATTCAACATGTTTATTACCCATTTCTGAAGGATATAACTATTTACCCTTCAGAAACTGTCACAACTGAAGAAGCCTCTCAGATGAGAGGTGAACCGTCTTCATATAACTTATAGAAGTCCAATTTGTTTCTTTCCAATCTCCCTAGACTTCTAAAAAAAGAATTTAAGATGGAATGACCCCCATGTTATTCTTTGACCAAACTTATTGAAACTAACCTTAGATATGAGCACACCTTCTTCTTTGAGCTAATGATATAAATGAATACTAAATTCAGTAAGCTTCCCATCCTTGATGAACTTGTCAACAAAATCCACACTGTAAATGCTACTTGAACAGACAAGGAAAAGACAAATATCAGATATACTGTCATAAATTATATTTTAGAAATACATTTGAATGAATTTAGCCTATTGGATGTGCAAATGTGTAATGTTAATAAATCCCTGACCCCCAAGATAAACATATCCTTCCATATATAATTATACTAATCAGTCTTGCACAATCTTGCTGCTACTAATTAACAAGGCTGCTTTGTTTTTAATTAACTGTGGGGTGGGGGGTTTCGAGTGGCCTCTCATGGCATTTGGAGTCAATGATATTGCATGTGAATTGTAGACCCCCCACTGCTTGGGCATGGTGTGAATCATTAGGATTAATTAACAGGCCACTTGAATATATCGCTGAAACCCATATTATACTGGAAGTAATTGGCAATCAAGAGGATGAGCAGGGACCATATGTGGTCTGGGGTGCAGGTATTTCACTGTGTTCTGTCTTAAATCTGGAAACAATAATTCATTGGCACACATGCATGAACAAAACTCTCTAATATCAGCATCAACACATCAATACAAACACATAATTTTGCTTGGTACATACTTTGCATACTTTACTGCTTGCTCTGGCCCACAGTAGATTGTTCAGCGCTCAAAATAGACACCAGGAAAAATAGCACACAGTTTCCCCACTTTAAACTGTTAAAGTTTAAAGTCGTATACAACAGACTGTTAAATAACATTATTGCATATACACCTTTAGCTTGCAGAAACTGTAAGCTAAATAGCAAAGAATGGCCTTTGTGGCTTTTACAAAAACGATTTGGTCACCTGAGCATTTTATTGACTTTAAGCTGCTTTGAAATGTATCTGGGACAGCTTTCAACCAGAACGACTAAACTTGTAAATTAGAGTTTGACAACAGGATCAAGAGACTAAACTTATCAGGGTGGACTCCAGTATGCAAAATGAGCCGTCACATACATCTTCAGTGACCCTCTCTCATGTTTTCTCCCAGTTGATCAACAATTCCCATTTCACTGTCCTGTAAATATTAAATTATACAGAGATCCTGATTATGTTTTTTATGACTTAAATAACAGAAAAGTGTTAGAGAAAAAAGCTGAGACAGTGTCTGGAAATAAACCTACATTACATCCCCCAGCTTCCCCCACTGGTTTCAGTGAAAGAGCTACTTAACACATTCCAGGCAGGGTGTGAACTTAACCATCCTGTACATTATCTGCATTGTAGAGCTTTTGTTTGTCAAGCAGTGGGAATCATGGCAGGAAAGAGTCTCTTATTCATGTTTTCCATGTAAGAACAGGCTCAATAAAACCCAGTGATGAAAATTGTTGTTTAAATGTTTAAATGTTTGAAGCATCCTGAAACGGGAGTGTTAGTTACAGTCATAAATATTAATCAGGTACACTGATTAAACATCCGTGGGCCTTTCAAACTTTTCAGAAACCCTGCAAATAATTAATTGGTAATTGAATTTACCAGTATTTACCAAGCAATGGCTGATGTTTATCGTATGCCTAATTGGTTAAAGGTTGTGTGCTAAAGATTTTTAATAATAAATTCCATTTAAACAGTAGTATCGATTTTCACCCAAAATATCCTAATTAGTGCATGCATAATTTTATTTTTTCTAGTGTTAACAACACAGAATTATTCAATAGTAACTCTAATTTCAAGCTGCATTAAAGATTCCGAACATACCAACTTTAAAAAAAGACTTTAACCTCCTCTAAGACCCAAACTCTTTCACGGCATGCATTTTTAATTTCTCTTTGATATTTGGTCACATTGGGGCCCGATGAATGTAAAAACAAATAAGTACCAGATTTTTTTTAAACCTTATTTTTGTTTTTAAGAAAAATAAGCGCCACATACGAGGATATTCGTTTAAAACTTTGATAAAACTGTAGCAGTATAATGTCCTCGTAAGTGGATATCAGGCCCTCGTAGAGCAAAATTGAGTATTTTGGTCTAAATAACCCAAAATGTGATGTCCACATATGTGGACGCCAGGTCCTAGGAGGTTAAAAGGCTTATTTCGCCTATGAAGTGCCATATTCAAAATATAGGATTTGGAAATATTATTTTGTTTTTTGCATATTTGCGGTCTGCAAAATATGCTAAGTTCCGGAGGATGCCACGATTTTCAAATCGGCTAACGTTTAGAAACTTCTTACGTTTAAGTGCGTGAGATATATCTGTTTACATTAGCTTCAAACGCTGAATGGCGCTCAGAAAGGCCATGTTTTTTTCACGACAGTTTTGCAGTGGGAACACGTTCACTGCGCGGTGACGTCACCGAAACTGAAGCCAGCTTTCATTTGTTGACGTTTTAAAGAGACAACCTCCCCTTGTACTGTGATTGGTTTGCGCCATTTGCGCACCGATTTCAAAAGAGTGGCTGCAACTGGCGGATTTTCAGTTGAGGAGTATTTAATCTGGGAAGAGCGGGCGACAGTCGAGAAGATACTTGACCAGCTACTAGGACTCTTCTGTGGATAACGATATAACAACAGTAAGGTAAGAGGAGTTACGTACCTTTTCTAAACTTTTAAGAGTTCTCTTTAGCGGAATGTTATTCTGTTCGCGGTATGAGGAGTTTGTCATAAGTCGCTTCTTAGTTGCAAACTACTTACCATATTATCATCTAAGACCACGCAAATGTAGCTCGGTATTATAACAGGATTTTATTTAACGCCCATCACTCTCATTAATGTCCAGTTCATGTTATTTGACATACGTTTGACCAAAGACAGCATAAATGGGCGAAAACCGAGTAGCTTCACGTCATCGCTACATTTCCGCCAAATTTGCATCGCGCCAAAATCAAGACTTTGGAAAACTAACTATTGAAAAGTTTCCAACCTTATTTCCCCTTTTAAACAACAGTGTTTATATTATAGCTTTATTCCCTGTCTAGCCACTCATAGCTTACATTTGATGTTTAATGTGGCCTGGTTAGCTTGCATTTGGGAAGCTGTGTTGCGTTCAGTCCCGTACACTCCGTAAAACCTAACCTAACACAATCTTGTTATTTCTCTCCTGTACTTAGAAATCTGCAAAGTGAATGTCTCATTCTAACGGAATCATCATGAAGTTTGCCGCGTGCGAATCTCCAAGAGCCTCTGCCGTGGAGGCCAAAGCTTCCCCAGTAAAAGAGCCCATCCCCATCAAACCTCAGTGTTCCCCTGTAAAGGTGACCACGGTGTTGTTCTCTTCCAAAAACAACACCAGTGCAATCCACGACAAGGAAAACAGCACTGGCATGGCGCATGACAGGACTCTGGAGTTTGAGGATAGTGGTTATCTCTCTCTGCAAAACAGTCAGATTGAATATCACCATGAGAACGAAGAGGATGTCCACATCCTGGGAAAGTCCACAGTAGTGTCGTCTACTGCTACAAATCAAGGAATGCCACATAATTCTCCTTCCAAATGTCAAGTAAGGAGCACCCCTATTCAACTGGAGGCAGTCTGCACTCCTGTGGTTCGTCCCCAGAGGAGAACTGCGGCATACTCGTCGTCCACCCCATCCGGCCATCACAGCGACAGCCACCTGCCTATACTGAACTTCCAGCGGGTTGTGTGTGAAGAACTTGCTAAGAGCTATGAGAAGAATAAGAGGTAAGATTTTGACATCTTGTTTGACTGGGTGTTCATCTAGATTGGTTTACGCTTGGGCAGCTATAAAATGTTGTCTTTCTATGTGTGTTAGGTACGACTGGAGCATTGTCACAAAAGTTGCAGAGAATTTTCTTTTGGATCGGGTGATTGGACGTCAGATGGGCTTGGAGTACAGCGATATCTTTCAGTCTCTGCTGGCCAGAAACATGAGATGTATCCTGACAAAGATCCTGGCCTTTCTGGAAGACTTGGACCTCATTAGGTAAGCTACAAACCTTCACTTTGTCCTATCTGGATAAATGTATTTGGCAGTAAGGAAATTTGAATTTAGGTGATATCAGAATTAATTTTTGAATCTTTGTAACTGTTAATTTTGTGCTCTTATTAATCGCATGTTACATTTCCTTTTTCAACTTCACAGTTGTAAGAAAGTGAGCAGGACTTGGAGGAAAATCATCTGTGAAGATGCAGCAGCTCTGAGGCGGTGTCAGCGAGCTGAGCAGGAACTCAGGGTGAGGAAACTCGCACAACATGACACTGATTCAGACAATGCTTTTGTGATTCTTATCAAGTAGTTACATAGTAAGAAAGACCACAACTTACCGTACAGGTCTTCTTACAAGTTATTTAAAAGAACAGTTGCACATGTAAGGAAAACATGCAACGGGTGGTTGTTAGAGCTATAAGAAAGGATGACGCATTCACAATTCATGTCATTCTTTCTATAAGGCAACCTGAATAAGAATATTTAGTTTTGAGTCTTTATTTTGTTTTTTCTTGCAACAATATGAATAACAGTATACTGCTAAAGCTGCAAATGTTCTAATCATTTGATTAATTCATTTTTAGGAGTCAAGAAACTCTCTGAGACAGAGGGGTATTGGTTTGACAAGAGATGTGGCCGTCTCCAGGATGGTGCTGTCCTGCATGCAGACCACGGCTTCCTCAAAGACTCCATCTTCATCATCCTCCTCGTCCACCCCCAGCTGCATGACCACCAGACGGGCTGCTTCCTCTCAGAGAGGCAGCACACCCACCTCCCGATGCTCACGCTTCAACGAGTACATCCAGGTGAGCATCGTTTTCAACAATTCACTCTGATGCAACAGAACTGAAAAACAACCTCATGGCCAAGATTAATTTTCCAAATGATGTTTTCACTGTAGGAAATGCATAAATGTTCCGTATAGCCTTGTTTTTAACAAACCTCCATGTTTCATTCTTTCTATCTCCAGGCTGCCAGCACTCTGAAGCAACACGAGTCTCTTCGTGCCTGCAAACGCTGCGGCTCACCAGCGACACATCTGAATGAGGTTCAGAAAGCTACGTGCACTCGCCTTAGTTGTCTCTTCACCTTCTGCACTCGCTGTCAGGAGTCTTTCCACGGCTCGACCCCCTGCAGAACCGTGACTCCCCGAGCCAACTTCTCTAAGACGTCACCGGGGAGCGCTCGCAGCAAGAAGAACATCAGGCGACTGTGATGGAAGCTTTGTGGAATTTTATTCAGATTTTTTTTTTTATTTTTAAAGCAGCTAACCTCTGAGCCAGCAGTGTTTCCACTAGCACTGTCCAAACCTCGGACAAGAGTGGAAGTTTTTATATAAGCTCGACCTGAAAATGCAAGGCTTCACTGCACGTACTTTTCCCAAAACCTGTATGCGGAAGTCAACACTGAGTGAAACACTCAAAGAAAACTGACACAATCGAACAAAAAATATATCCTGATTGTGAGAAGACGATGCCAAAAAACCCAAAATAAAGGCTTTTATTTTATTTTAAATGAAATGTATGTAAATATATTGTAATGTAACTTTTAGATAATGTAAATTGTTTAGTAGTTTTAAATAAATTTTTGATACTCAGGAAATATGAATAAGTATTAAAGTTTATTGTATTGTACTGTATGGTATGGTATTTCCTGTAAATACATTGTTTCTTTAAAACCTTACCTTGTGTTATTCTACTTATTTTTAAAAACACAACATTTATCTCAGGGAAGCTGAGTAAAGCTTCTGCGCTCATCAGTTTAGTTTGCAATAAGAAGTGATGTGCCTTTGCCATCAGTTTAACACTGCTTTGAAGTTTGAATTCTGTATATTTAAACTGCTAAATCACAAACAATTTAAATTTTCGCAGTTTAGTTTAAATGATGCTTAAGTCGGTTTTATTTATATGGTACCAATTCAGCTAAGCCTGGTTCATTACCTATAGAAGACCGTAGTGGCATTTAAATTAATGGCAAGCATGAAAGGAAAAGCTCTGCTTCATGGGAAATCCTACGGCAACATAACTAAAGGATTTAAGGTCTCCTGATCCTGCTTTTATCAAAAAGGAAAGTGAAGCATTCACTTAAAAGTGCAGATGGTCTGTTCCCTGATCAAAACTGGGAGCTGGTTCTACGCAAGTGGTTTGATAGCTGAAGGCTCTTTCTCCTTTTCTGCTTTCTCAAACTCTGAAATGACAAACATGCAGCCTGTAAACAAAGCACCTTATTGGGTTAATACTATACAAGATTTTTTTTAAATATGTAATACTAAATAATATGACTATTAAACTTTAATGCTTGATGACTACTTTCAGGCTGGACTGCAGAAACCTCAGAAAAACTTTGAGTATAACACCAACTACTGCATTTAAAGCTCCAAAGTATTTCTTTTTAATAATTTCCCACAGAGCCGCTGTAGTCAACATGCAGCCCCAGTGGCATCATTGGCATTAGATGTGAACAATTTCTTTTCAATTCTATCTGCCAGCTTTTATTACAGCAGAGGGCAGTGTTGCTTGCTGCCTCTCCATCTCCTGTCCACTGAAGTAATCTATAACTGCGACTATGACTTAAATGAAAAAAACCTCTCAGTGCCAAAGCTCTCTTGTGAAATATTTAAATTCTTTTAATACGACGAATTAAAGCCTGATTGTAAAAGCATTTCAAGCTGTATAAACAGCAACAAACTATGAGGAAAGGTCCGGGAAATCACATAAACAGGCAATTTTACCTAAAAGATAAAAATCCCATATACAGACACACAGACTAATTCACAAGGACAATTCAGCTTTTCTGTATTTTTTTGACCATTTGTCAACTTATGAAACTTGACTGTTATTTTGCTCTTCACATGGAAAATACAGGACATTTAAATGAACTGAAGTGATCTTGCAGTATCTTTCTGCAAGATACTGTGGATTATAGGATAACTGGTCATGTATGCTTGTACAGATTTATGTTAACACTTTAAATAAAACAGATGAATTATGGAGAGCCCATTTTACAGAGTATTAAAAGAAAAAAACACATTTAAGCCCAGAAAATGTATAATCCGGTCTCATGTTTCATGAGGTGTACCTGCAGTGTATATACCTACCATGTACATCTTCTTACACAGGGGTCAGTTTTGGGGAAAAAAACTAAAAAAATAGTTCACAATTCATTGTGGCAGGCTAGCATGGTGACTCATGCTTAGGACAAACATGAAAAAGTATAGTTTTCACTTCCTCTTTTGCCTTTATACTCATGAGTACAGCACTGGGCCCAGTCTTGCAAATTCAGGCCAGAGGGGAGTGTTGACATTAATCACATATTTACATAATTTTCCTCAAAATTTCATGGTCCAACATCCTTTTATTACAGTGAAGATTCAAAATAAATTATTTTTGTTCGCCAGTCTTAATCTTCTTTATCTTGCTGTACAATCATCATGTAGCCACAGTCCTGTGAAACTCAAGGCCCCACCTGGCTCCTTGATCACCTCATAAAGGAGCTGCCTTGGAGGCGCATTTCCTCCAAGCTTCAGCAAAGATGCGACTGTCATGCGACTCTCGTGTGCACATTAATCTTCAGTGGTGAATCACCACTGAAGATTAATGTGCACCTTTCTTTGCTGAAGGGATTAACATGTAGTTAGTGAGGGAGGTGGTGCTTTCAAGCATCCATACATTTTCTGCTACATGTTGTTACGCTGGGGAAGATCCTTGACTACATTTTCCTCAGCGGTGTTCCACTATAATAATTTGGGGTTGCGTGCTCATGTAGGAGTGTTACATGATGTTCAATGAGGTCTTAATAACACCACAGTGAACCTGAAGAAGCCCTTGCTGTAGCATTCTTGGGTATCTCGTGAACACCCCAGTTTTTAATGTTTTACAAAAAGATTGGAGATTCTGGACAGAAGTTTTAGAAGTGTGTTACATTTATCAAAGTTATTATATTAATAATTTTCCAATACCCATCATAAACTCAGTTCTGCTTTTTGATAAAGTGCCTGCAAAACCTGAAGTGCCTTTTTAACGTTAGCATTTAAATGCATTTTATTTTTTATCCCTGTGAGTCTGACCTTGTGCTCTTGGAAAATCCGCTTTTAAAATAAACCCTCACAAGCATTTGAAAAGTTCCTCCTGGAATGAAAATATCTGTCTTCAGTTTCCTCTTAAAAATCTTTGCTTGCATCAGTCATCGTTTGTTTAGAAGAGTTATGAAGCCGCAAATAGCATCACTGACATTACATGATTGCCTCTGACATTTGGAGAACAGCCCATTTGTCTCTCACCTCTTTCTCTCTCTCCCTCTCTTTATCTATACCTCGCTCGCTTTTCGCTGACTTGCTGTGTGTGTGTGTGTGTGTGTGTGTGTGGTTTGTTGGGATGACGCATAAAAACACAAGCCAGCATTCATTTAGCTCTTGCATGGAAATGATTTCTGTTTAGCAAGATGGAGCTGTGACGTGGTTCTCAGAAAAGCCTCGGTGCACCACAGGTGTGCACTTGTCAGAGGTCACTGTGAAATAGCTGGTGTACATTTGAGGTTTACAGTTAAGTTTCTTTGATTTTGGCCTCGTAAAAAAACATCTTATTAGAAATGGTTTCCTCTATCCAGGTGGACATGTTATGTGAGAAACCTAAGAGAAAATAAAAAAACAACATAACAGTAATCTTAACAATAGCCTCCTGAGAACCAGGAGACTTATTTGAGCTATCCTACTAAGTCCTGATGTATTAAATAGAGGACATCCGGGGTTTTCCATTGATATCGCATGTGTTTGGGTAGCCTCTTTTAGCTCCAAAGAGGAACGAAATCACAAAAAACGTTCAATGCGAAGATTCTTTTTCCCTCGGTTCTCGGGAGGATAGGCCAACGAGAGTACCTAGAAGTTTTGCATTTGCTGTCTTTCCAGTGTTTAGGACTCAACAAAATCATCCTTATTGATTTTATTAGTTACGCCTGAAGCCTGTTATTGTGTCCAAATTTAAGATGAGCCACCAGGCCCGAACGCTGTCAGTGGAGACAAAAACATTGGCGCTTTTAAATCAAAAGCAAAGGCGATTGTTGCATTTTATGACTATTTTTCTGGGTTCTTTTGGGATGTATGACTATTAATGTCAGCCAGTGATAAATGAAGTTTACAATGAACCAATAAGTGTCCATCTTATATAATGAAACAGTTTTATACTGAAAACAAACAGGTTGCTTATCTTGGCATGAAAACTGAAAACACTGGACTGACCTAATTCTTGTTTTTTGTTTAGGAACCTCACAGTTTTAATCACAGCCTGACTGATGTGTTTTATATTTGTGTAAGCATACAGAGAAAAATATAAGAAATATACTTGAGGTATTTTAAAAAATATTATCTCACCACAACTTGATCTCTAATCATTTGAGTTATGGAAGGTGCCACTCTGCAAATCGCAGACCCTAATTAAATATGTTTGCTTAACGAATGAATGAGCCAGTAATATTTATTTTTACATATTAAAATAAAACGTGTCTTCTTTTTCCAACACAGTGTGAGCCAAATGACCACAAATGACCAAATGCAAAGACAGTGATTTGGCTTGAAAGTAATTGAGGAGCCAGAGATGCGCTGATAGAGAGAAGAGCAGCAGCTGTACACCTGACATGTAAGAAAATGTCATGATGATGGAACTAAATGGACGATTTTGTAAAACGTGAGAGCTGCTGATGGAGCTGTTGCAGCGGCTGCTGATTAATCTGTGCTGTGGCCTTTTGCTCCCCCTGCTACCAAGGCTCATTTATCCCACGGGTTTATTGATCGCCTGCCGCAGCGAGACACATCTCCAACACAATCAGACCTGATGCTGCTTATTGTAAAAGTCATTAGGCTTGGCTTCCACCTCTGTGTGTGTGCGTGCTTTACTATGTGTGTTAATAAACAGGTGTTTAGCAGACTCCATGGTTACTTAATCACAGCGTGCAGGTTTGGACCTGAAAGCTCCTGATGACATAAAGCGTCACCGCATGGTGAAATCCATGTCTTTGTTTCTGCCGTCATCCCTCTTGCGTTTCTCCTGTCACTATTTTTGGTGTTTTATCTGCCTCTTTTGAAGTTCACTCTTTTTCTGCTTTTTTGCATAAATAGCTCATTTTAGCCCAAGGACAGAGGGTGCGGGGGTTGGTGTATGTCAAGGCAACATCCGGACCATGTGAGCTGTGTGTTTTTCAGGTTGATGATCCTGATGTGCAGTGACTTCCACAGGTCAATTGGCCATGTGTCACCAAAGTTGAACTGTAAAAGCCCTGAAATTAAGCTGTCATTCGAGCGCCTCCAGCACAGCAAGAATGAAACAGGAAGTGAATCAAGAATGGAGCACAACAAACAAACCAAGTTCACTGCTGTGCTGCAAGCAGGCTCAAATATTTTGTAACCTTAATCCATGAGAGAAAGTTTGCTATCTCCCTTTGAGAAACATCCAGCTTCATATGTTTTATACGTTTTGGTGGGAAATATTTGTCCTGTACCCTTTAAGCAGCTGTAGCTGATGTATTGAGACAATACTTTATTGTATAT
This sequence comes from Maylandia zebra, assembly GCF_041146795.1. Lineage (NCBI taxonomy): Eukaryota > Metazoa > Chordata > Actinopteri > Cichliformes > Cichlidae > Maylandia > Maylandia zebra. The sequence continues at coordinate 10,419,340 of NC_135179.1, read as the reverse complement.
CTGTACTTACCAAGTCTCATGATAAACAAATTTATTTCAATGGTCAGCCAAATCACACCCAAATCATCCTTTGGGAAACAAGTGATGTACCAGATTGACCCACTGGGCACCACAGAGGCAAAATGAGCTATGGTGGCCTTTTCTAGTTTGCTTACCTACCACCCGTGATGTGGCTTGTGATTTTTTTTTAATGTTCAAATTTATTTATCATTGTGCATGTACAAAGTATAATGTGTACAGAAATAATATTGATATTATAGATAAACACACGGACCCTCCACATCAGGCAAACAGATCCCTAATAATTCAAGTCACGATTGTGCATTAGTTGTACATATTTTGGGGCTTTGAAGGTCTTGGCCACATGGGGGGCTGGTAATCCAGCCTTGAATAATAAACACAATTGTGGAACCAGTTGCTATTAGAATACATGGTGGCTTTCATATTTACACCTAAATTAAGGGATTTAGATAATCTGGCTTCAGCTGTTGTTCAGGGGTCTTGTGTGTGTGTGTGTGTGTGTGTGTGTGTGTGTGTGTGTGTGTGTGTGTGTGTGTGTGTGTGTGTGTGTGTGTGTGTGTGTGTGTGTGTGTGCACGCCTTTTTAAAAATTTGCGACTGCCTGGCTGCTTGTGCTCTTGTCAGTTCTGATTTAATCTGGTGATGTACAGTTCAGCAATGATCTCATCCATTCCAAGTAATTGTAAATCTTCTAAAAATAGGAGACAGGTTTTAATGAAAGTTCTAGTGTGAAAGAATCAGATCTAATCAGATTTCAGTTGTTTAAAAGAAGAATTTCTGTGTGTATATATCATCGTTTGCAGCTGCCTTTGTGTGTTCCCTGGACTCGCTGGATTCTGTTGCTTTTCCTTTAATTGGCTTTATTTTCTGAAAATATATTTAAAATTTATGCTTGCCTACCTCTAATCATCCATCCATCCTCTGCCGCTTATTCACACTCACACCTATGGGCAATTTAGAGTTTCCAATTAACTTATCTGCACTAACTGCATGTCTTTGGACTGCGGGAGGAAGGCGGAGTACCCAGGGCGAACCCACTCAAACATGAGGAGACCATGCAAAGTCCACACAGAAAGACCCTGAAATCCAACTCAGGATCTTCTTGCTGTGAGGCAACAGTGCTAACTGCTGCCCTTAGATTCCTATTCCTTAACATGATAGAAAACAGTAGGGCAACAGGATTGATAGGCATAGAGTAAAATGCTGACAAAATCTTTCTGCACTCTTTCCCAGATTTGTGCCTCGATAAAATCCTGGACTTCATGGCTTGGTTTGTGCTCTTTCATGGAAGCTTTTAACCTATAGTCTTCAACCCTCTAATCCCACTGGTGTTAGTGGGTTAATAACAGTCCTCATATTTAAAGTGATCTTAGTCTGTCCAATTATTAAAGCTAAAAGCCTGCACTTCAGCATGTCATTGACTTTTAATACTTAACTGAACCTTAAACCTTGACCTTAAATAATGCAAACAACTTATGAATATGAAAGGACTTGTTATTTAAAGAATCCTCCTCTCACAGTGGTGCATATTCCAACAGTGTCACACCTCTTTTATACACTGAAGGAATATTCTCACAAAGGATACACCTGTGCATCAATTATATTTCCTCTGGTAAACCTCTTCTCTCCTGTCTCTGACCCTAAAATCCTTCTCAGTATGCCATGCTGAAGGTTGTCTCATTTCCTAAAATGCAACTGATGAAAGATGACAGAGGAGACAAGATAAGATATCTTATCTTAAGAGGCACACATTAGAGAATTGAGAAAATACTAAACACAAGCGGGTGAAAGGAATAAGAGCACATGAGAAAAAGTAAAACTGTTGCATGAAGACTAACACTAAACATGATGACGGAGAATTAACGCTGGAAACATTAGAAATTGGATACCACAGGGAATTTACTTCATCTACATTTGTTTTGGGGTTTTCTGATTTTGTTTGTTTCATTTTTGATAGCCTTGCAAATGTGTCTGTGCACGCAAACAGTTTGTGAAACCCACCGTTGCAAAAATTGCTGTGAGACTAGACTGCAAAATCAATTTCAAAAGCTCCAGGGCAGCTGATAAATGGACCTGTACAAATATCAAAAGGGCTTTCATTTCTGTTTGACCCAGGTTTTGTGTGCAAAGCTGCCTTTTCGCCTAACGAGCTGATATTAAATAATTTCTGCTGTTTGTTGTATGAGCTAAGTGGAGACAACATGAACTTACTAAAGGTTTGCAACCAAGTCTTGTGTTATCAGTCAACAGTGCTGAGAGAAAAACAACAACAACAAGGTGCGAAGTTGAGCAGCATGCTGGATTTATGACTCTGTGGATGCACGAGTGTCCTCAGCAGAATCGTAGAAGGAGCAGTTGAGCTTTAGCAAGCGCACACGTTCACAAGGACGCAAACACCCACCCACAGTGCTCGGTGTTAAAAGGCTGCAGCCCTATCTCTCCGTCTATTTTTACTCTGTTTTGGTCCATTAAGATCAGCAGTGATGATAGTTAATGAGTGAAGCCCCTCGACAAAGCAGGCAGTAATCACAGACACACACACACAATCACATATCCTCACAATATTGATGTGTAAGCTATTGCATGTGTTTAAAACCATGCACACTTTAAAAACTTTATGTATATATTTGTATAAAGTATATAAGGTATACACTACTGCCATGCTTAAAAGAGGACATAGTTACTTGTGTATCTTTTGAGTGGACTTTTCTATTTACAGTGGCATTATTTTTTCTAAAGAAATTAAAAAGCAAGAGGTTTGAATTTATTTTGGATTTACTTTAAATCACACGTAGTTTAAAGTATACCAGTAGGCCGAACTATACACCACTCTACTAATATTTGGTTAAATGTCCCTGAGCAAGCAACATCTCAACCAGACACTTTTATAGCAACTTCTGGCATAATTCTATCTGTCTACCAGTCATCTGCGCATAACTGGTAGACTTCCTTTAAACTAGTTGGTTTCCTGGCACATTCCATAAACCTAGTGTGCTTTATCCATTCCAAAACCAATTTTGCTGGGTATTTGGGACTGTTCATTCATTGAAGGTTCATGCCCATGATGACTGTATGTAAACTGACCACACTGATAGTTGTAATGGAGGATAGCAGGTATGGGTAGTAGTCTTTTTTCAAGACTGCACTGGACAATGAGTGAATTCATTATCCCTGATGTTTTTTGCTTTACTTCCTGTCATGTGTTCCTAAAGGAAAAACTAATTCTATGATCTCTGCAGGCAGTTCTGGTTGGCAACGTGGCAGAAGATGACAGATTAATTAACAAATGTTAGCAAGGCTAACTCACTGAGCTACGATAGTGAAAATGGTAAGGAGTGCTAAGCATCAGCATGTCAACATCGTCACTGTGAGCATTTAGCTCAAAGTGTTACTGTACAAGCACAGTTTGACATTGGTGATTGGTTTTACTGAATCAGCGAAGTAATTTAAGTTTTTCACCCACAACAAGTAACACCTGCTAATTATAAGATCGTTGCATGTGGGTCGACCCTGCAGAACGTTGCTTATGACATTTATGAGTCAAATATCTGCTGCCATTTTGACACCTGTAAACAAAGTGAGTCACAACTGAAAGCAAGCAATTACATTTTTACCTAACACCAGAATTCAGTCATTTGGGGGCAAGAATGGTTTACCTTTTGGATTATTTAAGGACTTTATAGTAAAAATGGCAAAGGACAGTAAAAATTAATCATAACATAATTATCAGTTAAAAGAGAAATCCAAAATATAGATTAGCATTGAGCTATGAAGAAGAGTTGTTTAACATGTTCACTGTTAACCTTCGATTTAACCAGAATATTTCGAGTTATCTGTTACACATGAACAAAGACAGCTTGTTCTTCTCCACTAAGGTCATGTTGATTCGTCAGCTTGATTTAGAGAAATTCTAACATCACAGACAATCTCAACAGTCGACAGTTATCACAAAAGAAAATTGCTAGAAAACCAGTAGCTTTTTCCTTTCCTTGTCAGCAGATGGTGACAACAAAACTTACATATCAAAGTGTAAAATGTTGTTACTTCAGGTAGACGTGACAGGTTTGTGCATGCAAAGGAGAGACTGTACATAAATAATGGACATAGCCACTTAGGGATACAATCTGGGGGTAGTTATCACAAGTGCCTAAACACTGGTGAAACTATTTATATTTAGAAGCAAACTTGAGCTTCAGCTTGGGCTTGGTTTTTTACCCTCATAGGTTGACACTATGATTGGAACTTGTCCGAATTATCAAGAAGTATGCTTTTGGGAAAACTGGAGCCTGTGAAACTCCATGGATGAGCCTTTCAAGAGCCAAAAGTTTAGCAAGAGGAAAGAGGAAAACGGAGAGTTTGTTAAAAACAAAACAAAACACATTATAGTAAAAAAACAAAGAAATCTTTATGTGATGATCCTTTACTTGATTCCCGAGTTGATGCTTTGCTGATCAGTGAGAAAGCTACCAATGAGAAAGCTTCGCGAACTTCATCTCAGGGAACCTTTCTCTCCCACAGTGGGAGTCATTACACAGCAAAGCTGTGGAAACTCACAGTGGGATAACTGAGACGTCTCCTAAATGGCATGAAGAATGACGACATGGATAAAAGCACAGCTACATTTAGACCTTTAGTCATGATACAATCATTTAGACATGACACAACAGACCTGCAGTCCATTATCTAGTGCGACACACTTACATTAAAACTGTGAAGACCAACTAAATAGGAATCAAAGGTGTAACATACTTATTTACTTACTTCTAAAAGCTGAATTGTGATTATATCAGAAATTGTGTTAATAAACTATAATAGGCAAACTATACAACTGAACAAGATGCATTCATTTGTGGTTGTGGAGTGACGTTACGAGTCTGTGAGCCATTAGCACTGCTATTTTGACTTTTTCTTGTAAAAAAAAGAAGAAAAAGAAAAAAACATCACATCATCTTAGGTTTTTCCACTAATCAGCTCTTTATGTAGCACCCAGTCCAAATCTTATTGATTCCTTCTGAAAACATACATTCATGGTAAAAAACAAAGCTAAACAAAACCAAAGTACACCACACACATCTGTCAATGCCAAGGTTTTATGTATCTGAACATAATAAAAAATCATCTTGAACTTGCCAGTTTCTAAAACTATTTACTGATAAGCAACAGCACATCACATTTTGCATTGTAACATTGGTTATTTAACAAAAGCTAAACCAAACTGCAGAATTACGGAGCCCCAACCTGTACCTCATACTGCAGCAATAACCTGAAGTAACTGTCATCTTGTTGTTTATGAATCTCTTGCGTTGTTGTGGAAAAATTTTGGGCCACTCTTCTTGACAATAGTGCTCATGAACATTGAGGTTTCCAAGTATTCATTCATAACTGAGAACCCAGAGTGACGCCTTAATTACTTCTTCATCTGCTAATGAAGGTGGTGACGAGCAGTACAGCTTGCAGCATTGTAGCCTTCATTTTTAACTGTATGTTCCTAGAATGGCTTTAAAGGCTCTTTGAACGGGTTTTAAAATGTTCTTTTTGTTATCGGGTTTGTGTAGGTAAACACTAAAACAAAGATCTTGTATGTTCTCATTAGGATTTGTGTCAGTGGGCGGGACTATAACCTCAGCTTTATTTTGTTAACTGGAAATTATGTGAGAATGTATTTCAGGCTGTGTTACAGAGTAATGTAAAACTAATGCAACGAGTAGAGTAATAAATTATTTTCTCAGGCAGTTAATGAAGTAACATGCTAGATTGCATTTAAGAATAATAACAAGGAATCTGTAGTAAATTACTTTTTTGGAGTAAAAATTCAACACTACTTTTGTGTTTTCATTTCATTTGCATTTACCACGTGGTGAGACCTGTTAAAGACAAGATTTATTACTTTATGCCCTAATTTTGCAAAACCTTAGAGCTGAAAGAAGATGTTTTTTGTTTGTTTGTTTGTTTGTTTACACAAGTGTAACTGAAAACCCTGATTTAGCTTTACAGCATGATAAGAAACATACCAATCAGGTTTATTGTCAAGAAAGATTTGAGATCAAGTTGACATTGTTTAATATTATTTTTGTTTCCAAACTAACTTTAGTTTCGAGCAATTATTTTATACTATTACTAAACCAAATTTTTCTTTATTTTCTTTCTAAAAACAAAAAAGTATCATCCACTAAGATAAAGGGAGACAAACACATCTGACAATCACGTGTTCTTCTGTTACAGCTTCTCGAATGCAAATTCTTTTGAAAGGGCAGCATTTAGTATTGCAATCTTGTTGCAAACACCTTCCTCTCCTCTCTACAGGTGGTTTTAGCTTTTCTTTTCAAGCCTGTGTCATCTTCAGTGTTGCCTCAAGTGAGTGGAAAGACACATCATCACCCTTTTTTGCTATGACTAGACTGCTTTAAGCTGATAGGATGGCAGCAGTAACTCAAATAACCCCTCATCACAACCTTGTTACAGCCAACCTTGAACCTTGAAGTAGATACAGAAACAGAACACAACACTGGGTAAAGTAATTAAGTAAAGTATGTAAAGTATGTAAATGACAATCTGACAAAGAACAAAGGGAGACAGTGACTATAAACGCACAGAGGGGTGATAGGGGCAGAATGGAGACACCTGGGAGACAATGCAGAACTAAATCCGAAAATATGACATGGGGAATTATAAACTAAGACATGGGAACAGAGACAGATGACTATCAAAATAAAGAAAATGGCAAGACAGAAAAAGCTAAGAGAAGACCGAAAAAGCTGAGAATATTAACATAAAGAAACCAACCACAAATAACTGCTGAAAGTAAAATTCAATTCAATTTTATTTATATAGCGCCAAATCACAACAAAAGTCACCTCAAGGCGCCTCATAGATACAGAGAAAAGCCCAACAATCATATGACCCCCTATGAGCAAGCACTTTGGCGACAGTGGGAAGGAAAAACTCCCTTTTAACAGGAAGAAACCTCCGGCAGAACCAGGCTCAGGGAGGGGCGGGGCCAGGGGAGACAGGATAGAAGACCTGCTGTGGAAGAGAGACAGAGGTTAATAACAGATATGATTCAATGCAGAGAGGTCTATTAACACATAGTGAGTGAGAAAGGTGACTGGAAAGGAAAAACTCAATGCATCATGGGAATCCCCCGGCAACCTACGTCTATTGCAGCATAACTAAGGGAGGATTCAGGGTCACCTGATCCAGCCCTAACTATATGCTTTAGCAAAAAGGAAAGTTTTAAGCCTAATCTTAAAAGTAGAGATAGTGTCTGTCTCCCGAATCCAAACTGGAAACTGGTTCCACAGAAGAGGGGCCTGAAAACTGAAAGCTCTCCCTCCCATTCTACAAGAATACAAAACTCCAAATGCCGCAAATGCAATAATACAAAATATCAATAGACATAACAAAAGACAAAAAAACAAGGATCCAGCCCCTTCCCAGTGCAAACATTTGGAAAAACCACATCAGAAAATAAAATAAAAACAAAAAGATGTAAAACTCATAATATCCCAGTGTCACTGTCCATGGTGCTGAAATTCCTCCTTATTGTTTTCTAGGGTCTCCAAGGGTCTTTAAGCAATAAATTGAGTTACTTATTGCCAAATCTTCTTCTCCCCTAGAAAATGTACAAGTTCAAGACTCTATGTGATAAGTAGTCCGACAGTAATTTAGAAACAACAACTGAGGAATCACAGGTTATAATGCGCCACATTCATTTTAACTTGTGACTGAACTTCTTTAATGTGGTGTGGTCAACATATTTTTCACAGGGGGCATGCTCATTTTGTTTTCTTTATGATCATCTCAACATGGTCTGTATTTTTTACTGACTGACTGATTTATTAAAAATTTTTTTTAAGCTATAGATGTTTTCCGGTTGACCGACCGTGACTCTAAATAAATGGCATAATTGTCCTGAAAGAGACATGATGTGTGGATCGCCATTGGCAACATATTGCCTTTTGTTAAAAACAGATCCTGATAGGATCCCCACACAGAAACACCTGCTTCTCTGGGCACCGAAAATGGTTGAGGCAAAAGAAATGCACTCAGGGTATATCCAGTTTGTTTATGTCACTGTCACAAATCTTTATGTCAATCAGATGAAACCCACAGGGATAAAGTAAAGGCCGCTTGGTGCTTCATGCTCATATGTGTCGACATGTTATCATCTACATGTTATGTTCATGGTGTTTTGAGAAGGTCAGATTGGTTGACCCAGAGTAGCAATAATATTTTAAAACAGTTAAAATCTGATGGGGAAAAAAGGATTGTGTAAGAGAGATAGCATTCTGTTTTAATGTTCAGCTTTCAGGAAAAACAACTCACATGCTGATTTTGACCCCAAAACATTTGCCTCCTTGTCTGAAACACATTTAAGAATGAAAAAACAAACAAACAAACAAACAAACAAACAAACAAACAAACAAACAAACAAACAAACAAACAAACAAACAAACAAACAAACAAACAAACAAACAAACAAACAAACAAACAAACAAACCCAACCTTTTGCCAACTTTTCTTTAGATTCCCACTAAACAAACTTTTGTCCTCAAACTTACAATCAGCTGGGTGTAGAAGGCAATGAGCTCTCTACTCATCAAACAATCAGGCAGACAAAACACATCAGCTTTGAAAAATAAACCAAAATCTTTTATTTGGTGACTGGTTTACATCACTAAATACACTAAAGGCAGGTCTATGCACAGTTATAACTTCTTTGCTCTACATACTGAATAATGTAAAGTGATTATATGCATCTGTGTCCATTCAATGTGTGTCCTCCTCGCCTGTGAATCCCCCATGAAAAGAACATTTATGAATTCTCTGACAACTTGGTGTGCGCACAGATCATGACTGCAATACTGAAAATGATTGGGACAACACTTTAATTTAACACAACCGTACATTAAAGAGCAATAAATTTATCTATCCTGTTGAAAGGAAATCAATCAAATCTTCCACTGTCAATCTTATGACTATTGTTCTGTTGACATTAAATGGGTCAACTGAACATTTCTAAATAAACAAATTTACAAACGGTACCTCTGGCTGGAAACCAAATAAATCACATTTCATTTATAGTTTGAGTGGACAAATGCTTTACTTAAATTTGAGAGGATTACAGATACCCTGAAATGAAAAATGAAGACATTAAAAACAATGGAGTTTTTATTAACATTCAACATGTCAATTAATTGATTAAATTTAATGGAAAAGTTATACCATTAGGAATAATCAGGGGAAATTATCCATTGAAAATTAATAAAAAAAAAAAAGTAATCACAAAATCAAAATGTGACAAGTAGCCTGATGAAATTTGCATAAAGCTGTAATTTCACTAAAAGTTAACACTGTTTATGTTCCACTGAAGATCAGCTGTACCAATGCTCCACTGACAGTTAATGAAATGAGTCTGAATTTAATTACATAGATTTGAATGCTCCATTTAAAGTTAATTTGACAAGTGCTGGCTAGTTAAAACCAAAGTTAATATGTCATGAATATGAAATTTACTGGGAATGTTCTCTGTGCAAATGAAATTGGATTGAGTGTTATTATTTTAGTTTAACTTGACTGGGTCATTTAAAATCCCAAAAGCAGATAGGGCCAAAGATCCTTAGATAAAATTTTGGATTGTTTTTTTTCACTGGAAGTTAAACCTTTTTCTGACAAATTAAGGTTTGTGACAGATTAATCATGTTTATCTTCCAATGAATGTTTGATATTGGCCAGTAAAGCCAGTATATCCACTGTAAATCAACCGGTATGCTATTAAAAAAAACACACTTTTCTATCAATAGTCAATGGCTCAAATTTTCAACTGAAAGTTCATGGGACACAATTCTCTTAAATTTAACACTGCTGTTGTTCCCCAGAAATGGTTAATAGAACAAGAGCGACCTCCTTTTTATCCACTGCTGCCATTTGTTGACACATGCATGTTGCTCAGTGCGGCCCGAAAATTCTTTTGCGATTAGCATTGTGCATATATATGTGGTATATATACAGTGAAAATGTGTACTGTGTAGATGAACAGATAGCTAGATAACCACACTGGAGAACACATCATTGTTGGTTGACTTTTGAATGTCCTTTGGATTAATACGGTGTTGTTTTTTCTGAATGAATGGTTTCATGAGGATGACTTGAGGTATTCACTCGAGCATGGACTTCTCCTCAAAGTGCCTGCAAAAAGAACAGCAAAGAACAGGCAGAGAGGAAGGTTAAAAGCTGCAATACATAACACAGCATTGACTAATAGTCAGGTACTAATTGTGTGAAAAGTTACTTCAGAAATTTAGCTTCATACTTGTCATAAAACTGGACCTTTTAACATTGTTTGTGCTTTTGGTGGCTTTTAGCACTTTTTAATTAATTAGCACTGACTCTCAGGTAATATGTCTGTGCATTGCAGCTGTACAGTTTATGAATGTAGGCTGTTAACTACGCTTGCTGGCATTAGCATGCCTCACGTTTTAAGGCTCCAAAATTCTGAGTCAAAAGAAACCAATAGGTGTCATTGATGTTGATGCTCTCTCTCCCCTGCAAGTAACTGTGTATTAGTGTGCACATGTGTCTGTACTTACCAGCTGATAGTTGTTTAGGAGATGGTCTACGTTTATGTCGTCGTAGCTCTCCTGGAAGGTTTTGGGTTCATCCCTGGACTCCTCGCTGGTTACAGGATCTTCTAGGCTGTGTGGTGTAAGGACATCGGGGAGGAAAGAGGGTTTCAAGATCCACACTTTTTTTTTTAAATAAACACCTGACAGGTCTAAATAATCTGAAAGACTTGTCATTATCCCTTTCCATATTTCTTCACAAACCATAACAATTGTTCAGTGTATTTTCTTCTAGTTAGATGAGTGTACTATTTTTATTTGTGTATTAAGTGATTGAAGTGACAAAGTTTTGAAGATGCACAAACATATATATTAACCAAAGTTGATTTTATTCCGTTTGAGGTTCTAAAGGTCTTTTTCTTCACATAATCAAATGTACAAATTATCACCCTTATGAATCCGACGGACTCTGTATTTATTGTTTTTGTAGAAAAGTAGCTTTACAAATACATGTCCAGGTAATTCAAACAGTCTAGTCAATGAACCTTAAAATGAGGATTTCTTAAAGCAAATGCTGCATGTTTTGCACAATATTCAGCAAATTTGCTTTACTCAATACCCAAATAAAAAATGTATAAATACATTTGAGCAGAGCCACTTTATCAATTTACCAACTGGTTATTGTGATTTGCAACCATCAAGCTCATTTATACATCAAATAAAACCAGCATCCATCAAAATGGAGTGAAGTAATCAAAGTAAATGTGCTTTTAGCTCCATTATTTTCTTAATGTATTCTTCTGTTCATCCATAAGCAGCTTCAGAAACTAAGAAAGCTATCTGTGTATACAGTGAGATAAAAAGTGAACACAAGGACTGATTCCTACCTTCTCTTTCCTGATAAGACAGAGTTCAGGTACTTCTTGACAGCCATCTGTTTGCGGAAGCGGCTGTAGTTGTCTGTAAAGATAGCGTCTGTGTGACGCTTTGCTGGCTCGTCCATCAGCTCATCACTGAACAGAAGAGATGACAGCAGAGTGATACCATAGCTCAGAGGGCAGCAGGTCTTAATGCAAACTCAGTGCAGCTCATGGTCTGTGACTCATGTTGTCATGTGTGTGTGCATGGGTGTGTGTTCCTCTAGAATATATAAAAACATGATGTGATGTCACTGATTAACCTTTAAAATATATGTGCAATTACAAAAAGCATGAACTCTTTCAATTGTAAATATAAGTAAATATAACATTTCTATGAAGTCTTCTTGGACTCATTTCTTTTATTTGTATCTAATTTGATTATATGACTAAATGTTTTCGATGAAATAAAATATGAACTTTGGGGGTTTGGAGAAAAATCAACTTTCAACCTAATTTATAGCTTTAAGGTAAAAAACAAACAAACTGTACTTTACTTTCCTTAGCACCCATATTTTGATGGTTTATGGTCAACAACTGGTCCTTGACTGTGGTTTTGGTCAATGAACAAAGAAATTTTCTACAGATAATAAGCTTTGTTTATGTATTCATTTATTTAGAATTTTCTGAAAACTTAACATTTCTATATAATCCGAAAATATTTTAAACGCCTCTAAATACTTCTCATGTCTGGATTGACAGAGTTACACACGAGTTTATTAAGCCTAAACACGAATCATTATATACATTTAATAAAAAGAACAGGGTTGGGCATAAGAAAGAACCACTGCTTTCTCAAAAGCGAAATTTAGCATGCTTTTTGGGGGATTATTTCACCTACCTGACCCGCTTTCCAATCAGAGACTCCAGGTACCTCCGTGCTGATAGCTGTCCCAGGAGTTTGCTATATCCGCTGGTAAACAGACCGTCTGCGTGTCTCGTCGCTCTGCACAGATTCACAAGGCATTCACATTAAAAACCCGGATACTTTTAATCCAAACTAAACCGGAGACATACCCATTGTGCTTATGATTGTAACAGAATCTTTTATTGCTTTTGCCGTATGACAAATCATGTAAGTTTCTCAGTAATATGATAGTGTAATGATAAATAATGATCAAATATCTCAGATTTTACCCCCAACAAGTTTCTTAAATAGTTACAAAGTGGTCGCTATTGTAGAAGTCCGATGCTTACATTTAATGAACGGTTCATTCAGCTAATGCAGTTAATCGCATACCTCATTGTATTTATTACCGAGGAAACTTTCCCCACTCTTTCAGTTTCATATCCATGTCATCTGCGCTCAGCAAAACCAATAAGTTAAACAATTTACTCAAGAACATAAAAGTTTCGGCTCCAGAGTCGAAAGACAAAGCTGTTCGTCCTACCATACAGTGTTGGGTACATTTCCTTCTCTATACATTTTTTTTTTTTTTGTAAATAACACGTGTTTGCCCTTACCTTATGGTTGTGTGCGGTAGACTTAGGGTCCGGGAGTACAACACACTGCACAGGGCTATTAGGAGAAGCAGGTGGGGGCCGGTTCGTTGTACCATCGCTTTATACCTGAAGATGGAAATGGTGAAGGGTTATGCTCATTCTGGAACACAGAAAGTATATCTGATCGTGCCAACAGGGGAAGGATATCCTTTATCCGGAATTACGCGCAACAGTCCAGTTCAGTTTCTCGAGGCAAATGCAGAGAAGAGAGGACTATTTGTGGAACGAACTCTAACTAATTTCCCCTTTGGTGCCGATCTTGACATAGAGAAGACAAGAAGCCATCGGAATCCAATGCGCAATTGCGCGCGTCGCCGTCACAGGGTAGGACTAAAGATACAATTCCACATACCACATACTTTGACTGTGTTGGCACAATCTGACGTGGTATTGAAATGTATAATTCAAAAGAGTTATTGAGAAAACGCTTGCGATCTCCATCAAAATACCACGAGTAAATTTATCACCGGAAGTCTAAATATCTTTATCAGTAACTTTCTGCTTCAAATTTTCTTTTTACCTACTCAGTTCCGTGACTCTCAGTGCAGTGAGAGTTCGATGTTGACTGAAGAAACGAAATAAAAGCGTTTATCTTCGAAAGGCTGTCAGGGATATAACCGTTACGAAACACTGTTACTTTTGTCAGGAAAGAAAAACATCTGGCGCGGTCCCATGCGTAATTGTGCACAGCGCGGATATGTCGAGGAGTTTTATTACCCTTCGTCAAGAAGTGTAATGCCTCTAATTGCTGTTTAAACCAAAACAAGTAGTTTATTCAATGTAAAACTCAACTTTCAGTTATTAGTAAAGCGTTTCCAAAAGCCGATGGAAGCGGGCATAACACCAAAACTAAAACCCCACCAAATACGAAAACAAACACAAATTCTCAAAGGAACCCCAGAATTACTATGATACAAATGAAAATCTTACATGTGCGGTAGAGAAAGTTGTCTGGTTTGGTTCTCTCTGCTGTGCTGCCCAGACTCCTGATCTTGAGTCGCTTCTTTATGTCCACACTGCTGCTCCGATGTTTCCTCACTCTCGTTCTCCTTTGTCTTTCTGTTTACCTTCAGCTCTGCTGCCGTTTTATACACCTGGATATTCCTCAAGAAGCATCAGACTCATCAGGGGCCTGAGACGTCAGTGGGTCGCTGCTTTCGTCATTGGTGTTGCTCACGGAACCAAAGAGGCCTATGGTGGAATTAGTGGGGAGTGTTATTCTGTTTCTTCTGATTAAACGCAGGAATAACTAACTTATATGCCAGGGTTGATGTTGACTCATCTGATCATTTCCCCATGAGCTCCTCATCGTGCAAAACTATAGTGCAGGTCAGGGAAAACTGGAAATTGGACTGGAAATGAAACCGAAAGCTCTGAGACCTGGATGGAAACTAGAATAAGAATAAAACAGCTGTGAATTTCAAATGTTAGCATGATTTTATAAATGTTATTGTATAGTAGCCCTTCGTTGTCATCCTGAAAATGGGCATTTGAACAGTGCATTAGCAATGGAGTTTAAAAAGACTTGATTATTTTAGCTGTGGATGAATATAAATCATGAACTTCTGGAGCATAAAAACGTTCATGCGAAAGGTCAATATAGAACAAAAATTAAGCCACACCTTAAAAAAAATCAAGAACTCTTTTGTTTAATACCTTTTTTCTTTTAATGAGCTGCTTTTTAAAGGCTTCCTGGTTTCAGAAACAATGTCACCAAAGTAGATTTAACAGTAAAAATGCAACATGGAGCCACTGCAGCAACTAAAATATTTAATTAAAAATAATTAAAAACATTCATCATGTTCTTCATATTTATTTTAATGCCAACACATCTCTCAAACATTTCAGTGTGCATTTCATTGTCTGATGAAAATTTCTGATAACTAGTGGAGTGTGACATGGGATGTTTTACACAATTTCCATTGGCCTTTGAATGTTGAGACACTCTGATAATAAATCATTTTAATTAGTGTATACATGTGCATGTGATAGCCAAATGTTTTCTTCACTTTTATTCAGCATATCCGAGGTTTTACCGTTCCATCTCTGTCAACCAGAGTTTAAAAGTGTTCAAAAGTTATAAATGTATGCAAAGTGTAGAAGAAGAAGACGTGTTCTTGCTTATTTTTATTTCCATTTATTTAATCATTGACACAAACAGTAATTCCACAACAATGCTACCAAAAAAATCCTCTATCGCTGCTATTTATACCTTCTTGTTTAAATCTAAAGTGAGTGCTGAGCATCATTGATAGTGCTGAAAAGAAAACACCGTGGATATTGCAGATTACACCTCCAATAAACTAAAAAAGTTACAGGATGTTTGCAAAGTAGTGATGCTGCTTTCTATTTCAGGTTGTATTGGGCTTTAAACAAAAGAATAGCATACAGGACTGAAGTGTTCCTGAGTCCACCCACAGTGTCCCTGATGAGTCTGATTTGTTCTGCTGGAATGGCACAGTGAAATAGCTGTGACGTCAGCTGGCACCTCATCCATCCATCTTTCCGTCCATCCAAATGAGTGTGAACCATTTAGCCAATATCACCGGAGAGGGAAAAGATGATTGGCTCAGACATGGGAAACAGAGAGAGAAAGCGTGACTGTGTGCTGCCTTTAGGTGAGAGTGTAGAGCTGAAAAAATAAGCACGGAAACAATACACAGGATTGTTGTTGAATTAAACAGATAAACACAATCCTGTTACAATTGTGTGTCAACTTTCACAAATTTTATAGATGTTTTGAAGATATGAAATATTCGATCTGTGTCATGGCTCCTGGTTTTGGCTCTAGGGTTTTGTCATTTTGTGGATTCATATTTAATATTCTGTGCATTCTGTTTGATTTCGCTGTCTAGCTTTTAAGTTTTTGATTATATTTAGACTGAGGTTTTTTGTTTTTTTTTTTTCATTTTAGGGATCTTGAGCATTAATTCTTGTTGTCATGAAGC
Source organism: Maylandia zebra (assembly GCF_041146795.1). Taxonomy (NCBI): domain Eukaryota; kingdom Metazoa; phylum Chordata; class Actinopteri; order Cichliformes; family Cichlidae; genus Maylandia; species Maylandia zebra. The sequence continues at coordinate 10,403,390 of NC_135179.1, read as the reverse complement.
ATAGAATTAGGATCCAAATGCAGGCTGTAGAAACAGGGACAAGCTGTTTAGTCTATGGACATAGTTTTGAATACTTGGTGTTTATTTAGCTTCTGTTTTGATGAATTCCTCATGCATTTGCTTCCCTCTGTGTTTCCGTCCTCTCTTTCCTCTTTCTTGTTTTCCTGTGTTTATACGTTTATCCTCCAGTATTCCCTTGTCTCTGTCTTTATGTTTGGCATGAGTCTTTTTGTCTCTGTGTTCAGTAATGGGTCTTCTGGGTTGCTTTCTATTTCACTTTGATAGATGGCTCTTTCTAGGCTCTTATTTAAAGGTCTTCTGATCATCTTGATCACTTTCAGTTGTGTTTTGTTCCATGCCTGTTCCTTATCAGCCCTAACTCTATAAATAGTCTCTGTTAGTCTCCATAGTTCTGGCCGGTGTGTTACTTTGTCCCTGGTCTTTGTTCGTCGCTCCTAGTCCAACTTTGAACTGACTCTTCATAGTTAATGTGTTTGACTAATTACTTTTTTTAAAAAAAAACTTTAATAGTGTTAAAAACAAATCTTTTTAATATTTAAGTATTCACCTTTTTTGTTTTACCCTTTTTGCCCTCAGAAATTTTATTCAGAATTTACCTGCAGTTGAATATTTACCCGTGCCTGAAATCGCTCAATGTCTTCTTGCTTATAACTTTCAAAAGTTTAACATATTTCCCAGTTTTTAGCATTTGATTTAAATTGCCAATAAATTGTAATTTATGCTGATATTTATGTATATATAATTGTATATTTTTGTATATGTTCCCATCCTGTGTTGTTATAAAGGGTCCAGGGATAATCCAGGGATTTTTCTATTTTACTTGCATTATTAATATTATTATTATTGATTTATATTTCCTAAGTAGACACATCTAAAAATGCAATGAGCTCTGCTTCATTGTTTCAGCACTTATTCAGAAGCAGGTCTCTGGTGTTCTCAAGAGACACAAGTTTATGAAAGAGAGGGGGAAAAAGCCCAGTCATCAAAACAAGTTGGTTAGGGTCCATCAAACATTTGTGCCCAGGAGTCTGTAACTTGATCTGGGCACAGCCACAATACAAATAAACAGTTATTGATAATGAAGATGACAGAAGAATGAAAAGAAAGAACTTAGGCCTGAGGCTGATCTTTGGAGAAGGCTAAATATTGGTGGCTGCTCCAGATTTGGCAGGAGGCAAGGGCAGGTCACAGAACAGTAGACTGGATGATGTCCTACTGTACATATTATATGATCTGTGTTTAACTTTGAGACTTAAAGTTATCAACTCTCTGAGGAATGAATCAAAAACAGTGCAGTTCTTGTTTTATTAATCAGTATGCCATAAGAGTGTTTTCAGTTTACAATCTGTTGCACAAAACAGGTACTGTGCATTCAATTTCACAAAAAATATATAAAAGATTTGAGGGCCAACTGTTAAGTGGAGTGAAAATCCTGCAACCTATTACATTAAATACATGCAGAACAGAAGCAAAACAGAATTTAATCGGGGAAATGCCAAAAATAAACATGTGTTTCTTATTGGGGGTTCAGATTTGGCTCACTAATGGCCACTGTGCATCTCTCCCTTGCACCATTCTGGATCTTGTCTTTTGCGCCATGTCTCCATGCCAAGTTTCACGTTTCGGGTTTTTCATGTTTATTTTTAGTTTCCCCAATTTAGGGTATTGTTTATTCTTGTCTTTGTTTGCCTTATGCTTTGTATTTCTCCATCAGTCATGTTAAACGGCTCGCTTTTTGTTAATTTAAGTTTTGTTTCACATTCCTTTGTGTCTGCATTTGGGTCCAGTATTCACAATACATACAGTCTGCTTCTGCATATTGTGACACTCCCAGCATTAGATCTTTTCTTATATATTTATCTTATCGTATTAAAAAAATAAAACTTCCATCACTTATATTAGCAGTGAGTGACATTGAATGTTTAATACATGGTTTTGCATTTACTTCACTGTTTACTTCACCACATGTTCTACATCATCATATCCTCCTAAATGGACTGTATTTATATAGTGCTTTTCTGAGATTATCTAAATTTGACTGCTCAAAATTTCAGTCAGTGATATTGTGGATCAGCATCAGAATAATCATAAGTACACTGCCAATGCAGTAAAAACACACATGGATAGAGAAACACATAAAGAGACAATGTCAGTATAAAGGCACCCAGCATTCAAAGAAGATCTTTCTATGCCCTCCTGGAAGCCCGAAGAGCTATTCCTGAAGACTATTCGAAGAATTCACTATCATGAAGAATAAAAGGCAATTATACCAAATGTTGACTTTCAAGCTTGTTAGAATTCTAAAACCTCTGTTTTTGTGACTTGTGGTGTATTTTTATGTGTGTTTACATGTTTTCCCAGCAAGATATAAAAAAATAAGGAGTGGTTCATGATTTTTGCTGAGTGTGTCTGAATGGAAAATGTGAAAAATATGATTCATTTTTGCTTGCATTTACGGTTGTTCACCTGATGATCACTGCAAATTTTATTTACCTCTTTGTGACAAGAAAGTCTCTGGCCCCTATCTGGTCCTTGATATCGCCTCATAGTCAGCAGATGAACCCCCCTTTACCTCCTTGCCCTCCCTCTTCTCAGTCATGATGGCACTATGTGAAACCTTAATGTGATCAGTCCAGAAAGAAAGTAGATTATGTAGAAGTCCATGGAGAAAGAGCTGGTCTAATTGACAGCAGTGATTGGAGGCAGGTCTGTGCAGGAAGAGGAAGCTGATGGAGGAAAAACATCAGCATTAATATGTGGGTCTTGATGGAATGTACGGAGGAAAACGTTCCTATAGACATGTAATGGGTCACCTCTGCACACAAGCTGGCACAGAGCACTGAGGTCAACAGGAATCTGATGCCTTTTTCTTTTTTAAGATTTTATTTGGCACTTTAAATACCGCTACTAGAGTAGTACTGAGTTCACGTCTACTAAAGCAACTAACTTTGTTGTTATTTCTTAGCTCAAACCTTCTTTTGCTTTTGTGTCCTTACAGTCACTATTACGCAACAATCCATAAGTAACTCACCAAGCTGGATCATGGCTCATTAGGGGAAGAAATAAGCCCTGGTTCTGCGCCAGTCAAGCACCATTCATTGAGGTCTGTGTGCCTTGTGTATAGCAGATATACATAACAATATAACAGATAATAATATACTTGATAGAAATTAAATTAATCTGTGTTAATTCTGTGTTTAAGAAAATATGTAAGCTCCATATAAGCATAATAGTGTGCTGAGAACTAAATAATGAATAGTGAAATAATCTTAGCCTTTCTTGAGAACTCATAATGCAAGTGATGTCACCTGAATAACTGACGACTGTGTAAAGCATTTGATGAAACCAGCAAAGATCAGCTGAAACCAGCATGACATTTCTGTGAATTTTTGCAGTGTAGTTGTGTATTGAATATTATCTGTTTGCGCTTAGTATGGCCACAATAAATGGGTGCACACTGAACCAAGCATTAGCTGTGTAGGTTTCTCTGAAACAGTCAAATGCAGGACACAGTTTTAATGAAATCATCACATGTAGGGTTGACAGCTGGAACTTTGATTAGGTAAGTGTTTTCAAGTGATCTAACAGCAGTTGGGGCTTCCCTTCTCTTTTACCAGGGCAGTACTTAGAGCGCTGGAGCACATGAGATGGCTGGTTATGTGAGAGTTTGACAGACAAGTTTGAAAGTAGGCATTTAGCAAGGTTTCCAACAGAATTCCTACAAGGAAGAAGAAGACAGACAGGTTAGTACATAACTTATTATACTTGAGTAAGCAGGTAAGTTAGCCTAAACTATAACATCAAATATGAAATGAGCCTTTGTGTTCTTTTTGGTCAGCAGTGGTTTTCACCTAGGGACTCCCCCATCGATGAAGTTTTTGCCCAGTCGCTTTCTTATTGTTGAATCACAACATAATTCAAGTGGCCTGCAGTTCATTAGATGTTGCTCCGGCCACTCCTGGAAATATTCATCTCTGTTCCAAGTTTTCTCCATTTGTGAAGAATAGCTTGCATTGTGGCTCACTGGAAATAGTTTTGTAACCCTTTCCAGTCTGACAGATGTCAATAACTATATTTTTTCATGTGTTAGAGTTTATTAAGCTTGTCGGATGATATGTTATTTTTTAGTGGGATAATGCAATTACCTTTTCACAAAGGGCGAGGCAAGTTTGATTAAGATCATTTAGAAACTTTTACTTAGGCTGCCGTTGTCTAGTATTAAAATTTGTTTGAACTCTTTTAAGTAGCAGGGCAATAATCTAGCAAGGAGTGGTGATGGTGGAATCCAAGTTTAAGTACAGCACTGATTGAAGATGGAGATCAGGTGTCCCTGCTGAGACTTTGGCTACCTTTGCAAAAGACTGGTTATTGACGTTTATGCTTACATTCACAAAGAGGAGCGAGATGGAGAGTGAAGGCAGGCCTATACCTGGATGACATAGAGGGCTGCTGGCATTAAAATCTCTGTCAGTGCGCCCCAGGGTGGCTGTGGCTACAATGTAGCTTGCCATCACCAGTGTGTGAATGTGTGTGTGAATGGGTGGATGACTGGATGTGTAAAGCGCTTTGGGGTCCTTAGGGACTAGTAAAGCGCTATACAAATACAGGCCATTTACCATTTACCATCAAGTCTGTCAGACTGATTCTGCAAAATGAGTCAAGTCAACTACAAAGAGATATCAAATAACCACAAGACAAGCTGATTTAAAATGACTGCAAAGTAACAGAAAAAAAGAACAGGGGGCAGAACATATACAGTCTGATGTAAAAAACAAACAAACAAACAAAACAAAACAACTTCGAGATCCAATAATTATAAGGAATAAACACACTAATAATAAACTCAACTGTGGAAAAGAGATGTAAAGGGACAAAAAAAAGGTGGGGGTGGAGGGGTGCAATCCATCTGCATTCATTAAAGGTTACAAATGTGGGAAAAATTATGAGTGAAATCCAATTTTAGGTCCAAATGGTGTCTGTGTGAGAGTCGGCAGCGTGACTCTCCCACCTGACGGTGTGAAGAGGGGAATCCCCTGGCTTGCTGAGTGCCTTCTCTGCACCACATTATCCAATTAGCAAGCCACATGGAGCGACAACTCTGATGGCAGATTGCTGCCTGCAGCCTGATGGGACTCACTGGGGTCTCTCTGCCACCTTAGTTAATCTCTCTCGTGAGTTTATGTGGCAGGTAGGGAGAGACAAAGTAAAGATACTGAGATAAAAGTGTAAAGGAAAGATAGATGATGATAGAAAGTGTGAGAGAGATAGAAACCAAGGCAGAGGCAAGCGACTGAAATAAAGATGGAGAGAGATGAAAGGAAAACAGGATCGAGGGATTCAAATGAATTTAGAAAAAAAAAAATTCAGGTCAAGCTTAAAATAAAGTGAAAAGGACGCTTGAGTGTGAAATATGTGAAAAGGCCAGGGAAAGTTCAAATTTTCTGTTAACAGTAGTGTTCAAAACATTTGATGCATGCCTATTTGATGCTATAAATTAATGTTAATGACAGGAAAATGTTATGAAATGTTTACGCCGAATTAAGATGTTTGTCATATCTCACAATGACAGACAGACGACTCATGTCTGTGGTGTGACCCAAAACACAAAGGTTCCTCACTATAACCATGAAACCCTGAAATGCATTACCTCATCTTATCTGTGTATATTTTGCTATATGTATATAATTATGTTAACTGTAAAAATATAGTAAAAAAAAAAAGAAGAGTATGAATGACTTCTCTTCCCACTGGTGATTGTGTAGCGAAGATGATATCAAGACATCCCTCTACAGACGAATGGCAAGCCTTTGCACTCGTCTGAAATGTCGTCATAGGTGATGTTTCAAACTGGTTTTCGTCTCCCGGGTGAAAAGATTCTTCTCTTCCAGGCTCAGCATGAACCCAGTTGGGTTAGGTGATGGATTGCCATTGACAACCAGAGGAGATTAGTCTGATACATTACAGCTAAACTCCCCTGATGGTTTAAACCTAGTTTACTGCAGCAGGATACAGGCTGCATTCAGAATTGAAAATGAAGACTGGGCCAACACTGCCGGATGAAATTTGGGAAATGAACATCATTAATGCTGTAATGCAAATGACAGGTTTATGACACCTAACTTCCTCCCTAATGAACTCAATAATAGCATTAACTGCTATGTGTCATTTTAGAACATCTATAGGTTGGAAAAAAGTAAAACAATTAAGACTTTTTGTATTCTTAGCTTGCAAACAGTTAAACTGTCTTGGGAAAATGTGGCGAGAATCTGACTGATATCATTTTTAAGTCATGTGAAACACCGAGCTGCAGTCAGACTGTGATTAGCCTGTCACATCGTAACAAGTCAACTTGAATAATCATATAGGTTATTCAAGCTGAGTGACCATAAAGGTAATATGTCACTACCCACTGAATTCAACTTATAGTTATGTAATGCAGTGTAGCACAATGATTTTACTATTCAAATTTAAGCACTAAAATAATTTGGAAAGGTTTAGGGAATAGTAAGGTTGTCATATTTAGGTACTAGTGAGACTCACCAAGCAGACTCAGCTTAGAGCTGAAGGAGGTTCAGTACAACACTGAATGGTTAAGGGGGAGCTAGCTAAGTATTAGCAGGCTATCCAGGAGGCAAGTATTGTGAGTCAGTGAGCTAATGGAATCAGAGTCAGCTTTACTCGGGAAAGCACAGTGACGGAGCGTGTGATGATTCCTGACTCGACATCTGTGTTTCCAAAGAAGAGTGGGTTGAGTACAGGTAAATCTGTGTCTCTGGAGTCAAGAGGATGATGAGGGGTGACAGAATAGCAGGAGCAGTCGCCAACCAGTTGGTAAGTTGATCTTTGAGCTAACAGATCACAAAACCTGACTCATAATACACGATTGGATTTAAGGTTGATTCCATCCTCACAGAAATGGTGATAGCCTTGGCATTTGAAAAAGACTGTACACTGAGCAGTAATACACTTCACTAAGTTTCTTTTTGTTTGTTTTAATTGCTTTGGTGCTGCTGAGTAGGCTATACACACTGGATAATCAGGAAAGTGGAGACAAGACTAGACAAGAGACGATAGGAGTAGACAATCAGGACAAACATGGGGGAAGAAAAAATACTCAAGCCACATGCACGTAAAATAAAAAAAGAACATAAGAAAATGTATACAATAGACACTGGCATTACAGGAAAACAAAACACAAAACCCAGATCGATGACGGATCCCAGGGATCATAACACAAGCACAAGGGCACAATGACACAAACTCAGACAGCTGCAGAGACCACTAATAAAACGTGCTCTCGTTATACTCTTTTCTTGAATGCCCTGCCTTGCCCTTGATTTTTTCATGTACAAATCCGTAAGGTTACATCATGTTGGGGGGAGTGGGATAAACCAAGATTGTCATGGAGCCTTGTATTCACTTGGATTTGAGCAGACTCTTACGTGCAGTAATACTGGCGTAACACTATATGTGACTTCCTCCTTTGATAAAGTCATAAACACAAAGGCTCTTGGACGTGACTATAACATGAAATCTACATTTTGTTAAACATTTTGTATTCCATTGTACTATTTTACTGATCTAAGCTAAATTGGTTCCAAGTTCTAGGCTCTGCTTGGCATGACAAGAGACTAGTATTACTGTTAAAGATAATCTAAGTGCAGGAATAACACACAGCCCTGTAGGCATATGAGACATACGGTATATTATTGTCGTAAAAGAACCTGCATTATAATTCACACACCAACAGAGAGATTCATCTTGTTGTGTAACTTCCTCTTTCACTCAGGCACACTTACACACTCATCGGAGCTCAAGTCCCTGGAGGCTGCTTTAATAAAGGTCTTGTTCTTGTTCAGATCAATTAGATGACCAGAGCTCTTCATTGCATCCTCAGTTAACTAAATACATAAATACATTTGGCCTGGTTTGAGCCCCATGGCAGACATTACACGCAGCAATGCCATCTTGAGACTTTAATTGGTGAAACACACACACTAGTGCAAACATGCACACGAACATTCCCATCATTAGTCCTGATTAACCAGAAAAGGCCTGCCAATGATGTACCTATCTGGCTCTCATGAGGACCAATCATATTAGTTTGGTTTTCCTGTTTGGGAAATTATATGGCACATGACCATGGCCTTCCTTTCATCTCTCCATCAAAAAAAAAAATCTTTATATAATACATTTTGCTTTGAGAATGTGTGATGTATCACCTGAAGCTCTCGGCAGGGAGAGAAAGTGTAATAGCATCTAACCAGAGTAAAATATTCTTTTTCATTTTTTTTTCACAGCAGACATTTTAACCTGTCAGAAAAGTGCAACTAATAAGTAATATCATAATGGCTGCATACTGTAGGTGAGGGTTTTCTTTTGTGCAGACTGGGTCACCAGCAGGCTGAATATCACAGAGTCATCATTAAAGTCATTCTTTACAGCTGAGCTTTTCTGCAATGACATGTCAAAGTGTGCTGAGATCATTTCAACATCTCTATTAAGGATATTTGATGTTATGTGGCCACAAACTATAAATTTCATGTACAATTTGCTGTTAGTACACAAATAAAAATGTTCTGCCTGTTTGAAATAACTACTGATGATGCTAATCACAACCTTATACTGGTGTTTTTCTTGTTTGTTACACACTTTCAAAAACTGGTTTTTTTTGTCATTAGAATTGTATTATATTTTTATTGTTATCTTTACAAATTTCTCCCATTTCAAGAAAATAACTCAATTGACTTATCTTTTCTATCCAGGTTACAAATCTTACTAAAAGAAAATAAAACCCAATGTGTCTGAGAATTTAGATTGTGTTGGATTTATTTAACTATTTGTTTGTTTAAACTTTTAGACAAGAGTTTTTAGTGATGCTAAAGACAATTTTTGTATTTTTTCTTTGTTTGTAATTGCAGACAATGTGCCTATTTCATTTAAAACAAGTGAACTGAAATGAAGATAGTTTTTAACAATACTTGTGTATATGGAGTTATTTTTGTATTTTTACCCACATGTTCAGTAATATTTGTAGCTGTAGCTGTTTTATTAAATACATAACAATTCCCAAACATGGAAAACTTTTGCAATGGCAACTAAAATAACTTCAAATCCTGAGTTTAATAACTTTATGTAGTCATTCATGTGTTCATTGTTCTCACACTGCAGAAACATCATAAAGACATACGGGCCTTGGATGAACTACAATTTCCTGCTTCTAAATTGATAAATTGAAATCTTAGCAATGTTTTTGACAAAGCTCATGGTCAGAACTACAGGGTGGGCCATTTATATGGATACACCGTAATAACATGGGAATGGTTGGTGATATTAAAGTCCTGTTTGTGGCACATTAGTATATGTGAGGGGGCAAACTCCTCGAGATGGGTGGTGACCATGGTGGCCATTTAGAAATCGGCCATCTTGGATACAACTGTTGTTTTTTCAATAGGAAGAGGGCCATGTGACACATCAAACTTACTGGTAATGTCACAAGAAAACAATGGTGTGCTTGGTTTCAACATAACTTTATTCTTTCATGAGTTATTTACACGTTTCTGATCACTTATAAAATGTGTTCAATGTGCTACCCATTGTGTTGGATTGTCAATGCAACCCTCTTCTCCCACTCTTCACACACTGATGGCAACACCGCAGGAGAAATGCCAGCACAGGCATCCAGTATCCATAGTTTCAGGTGCTGCACATCTCGTATCTTCACACCATAGACAATTGCCTTCAGATGAACCCAAAGATAAAAGTCTAAGGGGGTCAGATCGGGAGACCTTGGGGGCCATTCAACTGGCCCACGACAACCAATCCACTTTCCAGGAAACTGTTCATCTATGCTCGGACCTGGCACCCATAATGTGGTGGTGCACCATCTTGCTGGAAAAACTCAGGGAACGTGCCAGCTTCAGTGCATAAAGAGGGAAACACATCATCATGTAGCAATTTCAAATATCCAGTGGCCTTGAGGTTTCCATTGATGAAGAATGGGCCCACTATCGTTGTACCCCATATACCACACCAAACCATCACTTTTGTTGGTCCAACAGTCCTGGAGGGATCCATCCAATGTGGGTTAGTGTCAGTGGTTTTGTTTGTTAACTTCACCATTCACATAAAGGTTTGCCTCATCACTGAACAAAATCTTCTGCATGAACTGAGGGTCCTGTTCCAATTTTTGTTTTGCCCATTCTGCAAATTCTGTGCGCCGATCTGTGTCATCCTCGTTGAGATGCTGCAGTAGCTGGAGTTTGTAAGGGTGCCATTTGTGAGTAGCTAATATCTGCCGAAGGGATGTTCGACTAATGCCACTCTCCAGTGACATGCGGCGAGTGCTACGCTGTGGGCTCTTGCTGAAAGAAGCTAGGACAGCCACTGATGTTCCTTCATTAGTGACAGTTTTCTTGCCTCCATATTTTGGCAAATCCAACACTGAACCAGTTTCACGAAACTTAGCAAGCATTTTGCTAACTGTAGCATTGGAGATGGATGGTGTCATAGGGTGTCTTGCATTGAAATCTGCTGCGTTCACCAGATATCAACACAATTTCGATTCGCACCTCACGTGTTAACCTCTTCGACATGTCAATGGTTGCGAACAAAGAGAAACTTGTAAATAACTCATGAAAGAATAAAGTTACGTTGAAACCAAGCACACCATTGTTTTCTTGTGACATTACCAGTAAGTCTGATGTGTCACATGGCCCTCTTCCTATTGAAAAAACAAAAGTTGTATCCAAGATGGCCGACTTCTAAATGGCCACCATGGTCACCACCCATCTTGAGGAGTTTGCCCCCTCACATATACTAATGTGCTACAAACAGGACTTTAATATCACCAACCATTCCCATGTTATTACGGTGTATCCATAAATGGCCCACCCTGTAGATCTGGTGACCCTGAACCCACACTTGTGCTGCTTCATGCTTCTTATGATTAATGATTCATGTTTATTGAGGGCGAAAAATCATGTTTTTGAATGTTTGTGTTATCACTTATCACTGTTGTCACTGTTATCACTGAAGTAGTTGTTGATCAGCGGTTACTGATCAATGGTTGATCAATGGTCATGAGAATATGCATAATTATGATGAAGGAACTGACCTCCCAGCCCACTTGTCCTTCAGTGGGCTGGTTTCAGTCATTATGCAAAAGTACTGTTTATAAGATTGGGGAAACCTGCAGTCAGCTGAGACTAAAAAAGTCACTTGGATGAGTGACGAAACGTTTCTCCCACTGAAAACACTACGTCCAGATGAACAGAATCAGCCTTTGGAGACATACGGAAAGTGCACCACAAAGGGCAGATGAGACAAAACTATAGGTCTTTCGCAATGCTGCTTGTCATGGTCAACAGGCAGGCCCTCATGTAGTAAAGTAACTATTTACAGAATCTTCTTGCAAGGGATAATCCACGTTCTCCAGCTTAAGTAGGCTGATGATGAACAGGTTCTTGCAGGTGTGCCAAGAGGAGGGCGGAGATCCAGGAAGAACTGAAACTGAAAACTGTTATGAATACAAATGGTTCCTTGGAATAACTTTATTTGCCAGTGCATAAGCTCATCCCTGTGTCATATCATTAGGAGAAGGGCCTGCTGCTTCACTCTCTCTGGCTGTTAATTAAGTTGTGCTGGATCCCTTTTGTAGGTACAGTGTCACACGTGACATTGGCTCACAACTTCTAATTATCTTCTGAAAGAAACAGCTGACTTCCCTCAGTTTGCTTACTCTCTCCCAGCTCTCTCTTTTTTGAGACCACAAAGTTGCTTTCTTGGGGACTCATTAGGAGTTAAATGCATAGAATAAATTATGTTTGTGTTTCATAAAGAAACGCCCAAATCTGCATCCACACTGGAAATGATTTGCACCAATATGGTAATCATGGAACATAGAGAGGGAATGATATTCAACAGTTTCAAAGTTGTAGCAAAATGATGCAGAGGTTGGTTAAGATTATCCATGATGGGTAACAGTTTATCAATGGACCTGTTCTATTTTATATCTTTAAAAGTGTCTAATTTTCTGCCAATCACAGAGCCAGCCTTCCTAATCAGTTGAGTCTGTTGGAGTCACCAGGTCTGATGCTGCTCCCTACACACTGTGCTCACCACATCTGTGAATCTCAATCATTGTGTTGCACACACTGAAGGATCTCAGCTTCCTTGGGAAACAGAACCTGCTCGCTCCCCTTTTGTACACAGCTTCTGTGTTAGACTTTCAGTTCATTCTGCTGTTAGTGAGGTACTTGTACACCTCTGCCACATGAACATCCTGTCCCTGGACATGTTGTTAGCCTTTTCTCTCTGAAGTTGGTCACTATTTCTCCAGTCTTATGTTCAGAAGCAAATGATTACTTCCAGATCACTCCTCAAAATAATACTCTCAAAACTAGCAGCTTCCCAAATTAAACATGAATCATGATATGAATTAACTATTTATAAAACTTTTAACACACTCACAAACAAGTAGGTCATATCTTAATCACAAAAGTTTTAGGTAGGTGAGAAAAAATGCTGTAAACAAAGAATGCTTTCAAAAATGGAAGTGTTAATCACTTATTTTAATCAATGAACAAAATGCAGTGAATGAACAAAAGAGAAATCTAAATCAAAACAACATTTGGTGTGACCACCCTTTGCCTTCAAAACAGCATCAATTCTTCTAGGTACACTTGCACAGTTTTAAGAGGGAACTCAGCTGGTAGGTTGCTCCAAACATCTTGGAGAACTAACCACAGATCTTCTGTGGATATAGGCTTCCTCACATCCTTCCTCACTTCCAGTACTTCTTTCTCTTCTTTATGCTGAAGATAGTTCTTAATGACTTTGGCTGTATGTTTGGGGTCATTATCCTGCAAAACAAATACATTTGGGACCAATAAACAATTATTTATATTTCTGAAAGCATTCTTTGTTTAAAGCAATTTACACCTGTCTAAAACATTCGCACAGTACATAGTATATGTATATATACATTTATATATTAATCTTAATGGTTTATTAATCTACTGAGACTTCGTATTTAATCTTACTCTAACTTTTTAAATGACACCATGAACACATTATGCATGAGCTTTTTTTATCAAGAAAAACATGTATGTCTCTATTTCTAAATCACATACTAAGGGGAGTAACACATTATAAAAGTGCTCTGACCTTCCCCTCCTGCCTGTCACCAACATTTCCCACTACTTAAGATTCGTCAGAGTATTTCTGTAAGTGGCATGACACAGAGCTGTACTGAAAGTCTGAGGTGTACAGCCCGTGTAACATACCAGTTTACACTCTCACAAACACCTCCACGTATTTATAAATCATCCAGTTCTATTAGACTGTCATAAACAAGTTTAACTTTTAAACACAAAAGAAATACTAATGAAAAAAAAAAGAAAAAGAAAACTAAACACTCAAAATTAACACATTTATATTACTCATCCCTCTGAAATTGACATTAATTATTCTTCAGGGGAATTAAATTTGCATTGTTTTTAAGTGTCAAACCTAACCTTACAATGGAAGTGGTAAGCCTGCATTTTATAATTTTATAATTTATAATAACCTTGCATGAGAAGTGACTGAGGATACTGAATGTAAAACTTAAAAGTACAGAGCTTTAGACACCCTTCAATATAACATGTCCACTACTGAGAGGCTTGAAAATGACCATAAAGTGGAACCAAAGCCTCTCCTACATAATGTAAACAAAAACTGAAATTTTTACGTTTAGGACAGGTTGCTGAAATACATTCGATTATGTGGGTGCTTCTGATGTATTTGTCAAACTGCTTTTTAAGCAGTAACTGAGCAACAGCTGTGATGGAGTGAAATGTTACAAAGAGCCATCAGTCTACTCAGATACTTTCTTCGCTGCTCACTTGGAACATTTAAGCAATTTCTCTCAACTGCTAGAGTGCGACTTTATCAGTGTCCCTGCCCAGCTGGCTTCAGTGGGTCACCACAACCCCTCAGTAATGAAGTCCGAGCATCTATGGCAAGATGACCTCACCAAAAAGAGCCAATCTGCCACAGCTAAAAGAGTGTAATGAGGTATCTGTCATGGTTATATGAGCGTTATATGTTGAGATATAGTGTTGTAAAGTCTTCATTTTCATGGAAAGGCAGCACAAAAAAAATCCAATTTTATCCAATATAATAACAACTTGTGCAATAATTCTTTCTTGGATTTGTTCTTTTGTACTCAAAAACACCTTAGAAGGTTGCTCTGCAGTAGAATTTACATAAATCAACTCTGTTACTACAACTTTTACTGTTTATATAGTTTTTCTTAGGGCCAAATAAGTCAAGCTGATATATGAAAAACACATTCTTATTTATAATGCCATGGAATTTAATGATCCTTGTCTTTTTCTAAATGAGGAAACTTTGTTTATGACAACAAAATCATCAGTTGAAGTTATGAAATTTTGTGTGTTGATCGATTAATAGATGACCCTTGAGAGTTAAAAACTTTTTCCTCCCTAAAAAATATTGTATTAGTTTGAAATTAGGAATTAGTAATTACTACATTTTTGCTAATTAATTATTGTCCAGTTACTTTTGAGAGTCTGAAAATGGGAGACTGTACAAAAACCAATGCAATTCCTAAACATTTCATATGACAATATACGATTTATTAAACCCACTGCAATGAATTAAAGCTGAATCTTCACTTTCTTTACATCTTGATTGCCCGATTTAAAATCAGTGTGTTGGTATACAAATGCAAAATTACAAAAATTGCATTTTTGTCCATGTATTTAAGGATCTACCTGTAAACATTTTACAAGGGCAACAACCTGCCATGGAAGAAGAAGAGGAGAAATGATGTGGACTGCACATTCTTTTAGTATTAGAAACATGCTTATAAGTCCAAGCTTGTTTAGCAAGTGGGTGCCATGGTCCTCAGTGTTTGACCCAGTGTTTTGAGTTTGTTATTCTTTGTTCTTAGTTAAGAGTTTCTTCTCATTTATGATTTCCTGTGTTCTTGGAATGAAGGCGTTTTTTGGTTCTTGGTTATAATTTAGTCATCAAGTTTCAGTTAATGTCTATTTTCAGCAAGCATTCTACTTAGGGTTATTTGATTTAGTCTCTTGCTATTTTCTTAGCTTCCCTGTTTGTGTCAATTTTGCATGTTATTCATTGTCTCAGTGTTTTTATCTTTTATTTTGCTGGTCACTTGTCGTGTTAGTTAGATTCTGTGGCTGTTTCTTTGCTCCCTAACTACCTCATATGGGTATTTATGCCCTGAGTTTTCCTTAGTTCTTTGTCATGTCCTCCCTCACTTGTTGTGTGTCTCCCTGCATTGTGTTCTAGTGTTTTCTGCCCCTGTTTAGGTTTGTTCTGTGAGCTACCAGCAACATAACTGTATTTCTTTATTTCGGTCAAAATCCTGCCTGTTACATAACTGGACAGGACAGAGAACTGTAGAAAATATGAAGATGCCGAGAAGTGCAAAAGATTTTTGGCAGTATTTGTTTTTATTTCAGTATAATTAATGTTTTCTTTTTGCAATCAGCATCTGGAGAGTATTCACTGATACAGATCAGTCAATTATACTCAGAATGAGGCAATAGTTTGGGGCAGAAGTCATTTAGTGTTAGTGAAAGCATGCAGGAGAGGATGATGAGAATTCAATTTAGAGCCAAAAATTGGTGTTATTTTCAGGCAATTATGTGAAATACACAATAGACCGGGAAAAGACAACAGCTGTTAGTCAGAGATGGAATAACATTCTCTCACTTTATTTATCTGCCTTCCCTTCCCTGACAGACACATACTCCCCAGTGAGCTGCAGTGATATCATTTGGAAGAGTTAACTCATTCAGATCATACCTTGTTGCAGTGCGACATCCATCACATCCATGAGCACCGAGCCACTCCCAGCTTCCTACATCAGTGTATTTTCTCATGACTACGTTGTGCAGACTTTGATTTCTTTGAGGCAGAAGGATGAAATTCATGACATAACTGCTCTTAATAATATTGGAGTAGGCCTAAATGTTTTTTTTCTTACAAATACCTACAGTAATGATGTAAACTATAGCTTTTCAAACATAGCAAAATGTGTTGTTCAAAATGTGATTAGAAAATTAATAAAAGAAGTTAAACATTTAAACAGATGTGATATTCTTTTAAATGTAACATAAAAATGACAGTTTCCTTTGAATATTGAGTCTAAATATCTGTGTGACTTTGAAGACATGCTGTTAATCACCCACTACTTCCCCCATTAAATATCAGCATATTTACTCCTAATTGAGGTGACAGTTATTTTCTCTGCTCTGTTTATTAATATCCTCCAAGTTTAACATCGTCATCAAGTCTGAAAGTCTGAAAGTCAAACATCACTATTTGAGATGTGGACGGTTTTTGCATCCAAACCTCATTTTGGTTATCAACTAATTTAAATAATTTTCAATGTTTTTTTCAATTTTGTTTCATGTATTTTATTTAGCATACAAATAAAAAGTTAATTAATTAATTAAGTAATTATTAATTAAGTACTGAAAAATACATCTGATCTGTTCAATAAACCGAAATAGCTGTCAGCCAGGTCAGAACAGTTACTGTTGATGGTTATTTTTAAGCGTATTATAAACATACAAGAAATTAAATATAAATATTTCATTATTTTAAGTGCAAAGGATTTCATCCTCAAAAATCATGGTTGTTGTCAAACCACTGTAGTCACTCTGGAACACTTACAGTGGAACTATTATGGTCACAGTATATTTAAACAGAGGGACTTTGCATTATTCACAGTTCTATCATATATTAGACCTTGGTGAAATGTATTCGCTGTCTAAAAATATTTTAGATTATCTTTCTTTAAAGCCATCCTTCTTTTAAACCCAATTTGTTCTTATAGACTGGCCCTCACATATAGAAGGATTGAACAGCAGAAATATGGGGATAATGCATAATCAAATTGCAGCTTTAAAAAACTTTAATAGATATTCAAAAACATTTTATTGCTACAAGACATAATATTTGTAGTATTATGCAGTATTATTTATATCCTCGACATCTCTGAGCCTCTTGCTTTCCTTTCCGACAGCTTTCACCTTACTGGAAGCCTCAAGTGCAAATTTACCAATGGTCTCTAATAGTAAATGTCCCTAAAGAAAGACATAAACAACTGAGTTTCATTTTATTTATTTATTTTTCATCTTCATATATCTATATATACCTAGATTTTCTAGAAATACTATTATTTTATTTTTTAAATTCTATTTTATATTAATTATATTATATTTTTAATTTATGGCTGAATTACTTACATAAGACATCCTGATCATCAGTCTTTCACAGCAGTGTCCATAGCTCTGACGGAGGCAGCCTATCAGATGTCAACATATCGCCTCCTCGCTGCTGATTGGCTGACTCGTGGAGGAATGGGATGTCGGGACAGCAAAGATGTCCGCGCTCATTTGAAAACCTGCTATAGGCGAATACGGAATTTGCCACTTGTTTTTATGTTTGTAGGGTGACAACGTTGTGCTCAAGCGAGACGCATTGAAAGGAAAGATAAGGACTCCGCGACAAGGGCCAGACTATTCCTTAATATCAGGTTAGCGGCTAAATGTCTCCTTGTAAGCTGAAAGCTAGCTGCAGCTAACGATAGCTAGCATGCTAGTCGGGCCGTTTCAATGGTGTTTAGTGTCAGCATGCAGACTCATAGCTGACTGTCAAGTTGTATATTTATGTAATTTACAGCGTCTTAGTTTCTGTAGAGTACCGAACTTTGTTTGGGGGAGTTTTTGAGGTAAGAACTTCCAGCTAACTTCTAGCATGTCACGTCTATCAAAGTCAACAGAAACTTGCTACCGTGGAAGTCCTGTGGAAATTGTTAATGAGATTTCTATCTCCTACTATGTTGACCCCTCTAACGGGATAGTTTTAGTAATAGTAAAGGTCCAGTGAGCCTGCTTCAGCCAGCTAAGTTGTCGATGTGTTAATAGAGAACATTTTTTAGCCACCAGTAATGCAATCTGTCCTTCAGTCAAGTAAATTAAAGTTATTTACGCAGAGGAAGTGTATTTACACCTCATCTTATACTCACTGGTATTCACAGTACTTTACAGATAAGCTACTGATAAAAGTGATGTCATCATTAATGTCATAAAGAGAAAATGACAGAAGAGAACAGTTTATGTGAAACTCTTTGTTCTTAAGTACTACAGTAAACTTGTCTCGAGGATCTATACTTTATTTTTTATCGTATTAAATAATGAATATGAATACTACAGCTAAACGGACTGGTATGGCGCAAATTGGTGATGCTCTTCAGTTGTGTCTGAAAAAAGGTCTTGCTTGCTTTTAAATACTGTTATTTATACCTCAAACTCTGTTCTTCCCAGAAATAATGCTGATATCTGAAACTCATGTCGGAAGTCGTGTATGAAGAGACAGCCACGATGATTGCCGCAGGGGAATTGCAGTCATTTGTCCCGTTTGGCCGCGAGCACTGCAGGAACCATCCAAACGCCTTCAACCTGCAGCTCAGAGAGCTCCAGCCTGCCTCCGAGCTGTGGGCATCAGATGGTGCTGCTGGCCTGGTGGGGTCCCTGCAGGAAGTCAGTCTGCAGGAGAGAGAGAGGGTGAGAGTGTCTAGTATTATGATCTATAATTTTTCATAATAGGAGTGGGCCATCTAACAGTCTTATTTAATGGATAGCCTGAATTGTTCTCCTGACCTGCTCTTCAGAGGAACTGGTGTGTATTAAACAGTAAAAATATAAGAAGGAAAATGGTAAATAGAATACACCTAAAGCGTTTAAATTTGTTTTTTCATTAACATATCTTTAATTACTTTAAATCTTTAATTATTTTTTTACACTAATATAGTCAGTGCAATTGTTACAACACTGCTGCACTGCAGTACTTAATGTGTTGTTAAGCTCAAATGTGGTTTTGATTTGGTTTTTGTGTTGATGTGTTTTGAATGACAGGAATTTTGGCAGCTTAGGAAGGGCTGCAAGGGAGTCAAAGAGGAAGATGTGGAATTTGAAGAAGAACTCTATGCAGCAGGAAACGTGGTTGTCTGGAGCCAGGGTAGTAGGGCTCAAGCTTCCAGTGTATATAAGGCCTTCACTGTTGACAGCCCAGTGCAGCAGGTCTGTTTCTAATTGTTTTGTGTACTACATGGTCTCTCATAATTGTGCTTGTCCATTCTCATTTCTAAGGGCAAATGAGGGACCATCTTGTTTTCTGTCAGGAATCAGTATGGCTTTTGCTTTACTATATAGATTGTATATCACCCACGATGATTGTCAGGATTCTGTGCTCTAAGACTTGAAACAGTTTTTTTTTTTTTTTTTTTTCGTATTATTTCCAGGCCTTGTGGTGCAACTTTGCTGCTCCTCACAAGAAGAATGATGGTACTGTGTCTTTTTGTGCAGTTTTTTGCTTATTCATATTGCAGTCCTGATGAACAAAACACAGAATGTTTTTAATGTTTTGCAGATGAAGAAGTGGAGCTCACAGTGTGTATTGTCCAGAGTAGCTGTGTTAATGTTCACACCATGACTGGAAAAGACTTCATCTCACCACTGCCCTTCCAGGTGAGGTATAGAGCAATATTAATGGGGAATGTTTATATCCAGCGAAAGAGATGGGTCTACACATGAGCCACAAAATTCTTTTAAATCTGTGTGACTCAGTTGGACCTCCACTACCTAAACTTTCACCTCAACACAGATGCAAGCTGACATGCAGCAGTAACTGCAGGCTTCTTTGTGTGTCTCCCATGTTCCAGAACACTGCTGAATAAAAGGATAATTTGATTAGTGGATGCATAAGTCTCTGAAACATTACCCCACCTCGCTGCTGAACTAAAACCACACAACCCACCACGTTTGGATTAGGGATATTTCTCAGAGCCATTATTGGTTAACCATTTTCTGGTTAACTAGTAATGATAGAAAATTTGCATCACTGATAGTGGGAAGTAAGTGTGTGTGAGTTTATGTGTGTGCATAGCTTTGTGTATTTACGAGTGTCTTTCACTCAGTAGTCTGTTGCACACCAACAAAATATAATTTGATTTCAGGATGTGTTTTCAACGTTTGAGTTTTGTTTTTTTGTTTTTTTAAACTTGAGGCATTCGTGATAAAGCATTTGATATTTTCTTACGGGAAAGGTTGGACATACACTCTTACTAAATAACTGAATTTAATAAAGGGGCAAGCAAACCGTGGGTTGGTGTTGTGAGAAAGGCAAGAAACACCTTGTGAGAGCCTTTGTGACAGGAAGAATCCCCACTGCTGTGGTGTCCCTGACACTGAAGCTCTCAGGGTGTTGCACTTTTCTTAACCTTTCAGTGCTGTTTTTAAGTGGCAGAGAATATCATTAGTATTAGTTTCAATAGAAAGTTATTCAAGATAATTTAAAAATGGTACAAGTAACCATTTTTTTAAATAAGAATTTTAATAGTTGGGATGTCAAATGCAAAGTTTTGTGAATATTGTCAGTTTTTCAATATTCATTTATATAAGGCTGTATTAAACTACTCTAGGAAAGCAAAGAAAACAAGTGGCACCTCTAGCCTTAAAATAAATATCTGACAGAGACTTTATTCATGATTGTTGGACAAAATTTAACCTAACTATGAATTTTATTATTTACTGGTCAGGATGGATCTGTGTAAACAGAATGCAGTTTTTTTTATTGTTTTAAATGCAGGTCAAAATATTGAACGGTTTAGCATTTAAGGGGGCTATATGGACACCCAAGTTTGTGAATGCAATAACTTAAGAATGAAGTCACATAGGATTTTGAAAATTATACCATCGGTGTATCTACTAAAAATCTTGTACTAGTTTGAATCTCAGAAACCTTGACCTCATGAGAACAAGGCGATGTAAAATTTGGAAATTCATACTTCTACTAGGAGGCTGGGGAGTACCATCGGCTGCCATCAGTGTTTTTAAAAATTGTTGATACCAGACATCTGTTAAAAATGTTTCATGAGTCTGTACTGTCTTTTCTTTTCAAGGTGTCAAATGTGTGGGCAACAAAGTTTGGACTTCTTATGGAACGTAAAAACACAGCAAATGATGCACATTTCAGCCCCCCTGGGTATGTGCTCACACTCTGCACTTGCAATCACATGCCTTCACAAATACATCTGTATCTCTGTATCTCATTGTATCTCATTGTACAACTGTATAGTGACAATAAAGGCATTCTATTCTACATGACACATGTTTCGATTAATCAGTGCATCCATGTGAAATAATGTAGTGACAGACATTTCTACACTGACCTACATACACAAACAAAGTATATAAACGAGGGATTGAGCTCTTATTCCACCCCCCCACCCCCCCATACAGGGAACCTCTGCCCACAGTTTTCAGCATGCTGCATCCTCTAGATGAGATCGCACCAGTTGTGTGTAAACCTGCAGGTATGAGACACTGATCTTCTCAGAATGAGATCTTGTGAACGTATTTCATATTTTTCCTGAATTTGTGCGTATTCTTTTTTCCAGGCCTGTTTGAAGGCTCCCGTGTGCAGTATGTGTCTGACTCGGCCATGAAGATAGTGTTCACCTGCTGTCAGCCGTCTATAGTTGTATCATATGACACAGTTCAAGGAATACACTCTGTCTGGACTCTGCGCAAAGTCACACATGATGTGAGTGATCATGAATACACACAAAGACACTAAAACCAACTAAGTTCTTCCTAAACTAAAGCCTTTTAACCCTGTCAGGAGCGCTCTACAGTCCTGCGGTGTCCGGCAGAACCGGTTGGGACACCGTTGGGTCTGATGGCTTCAGGCTTTCTCACTTCTCATTTGCGGAATGTCTCCCGTCATGACTCCCCTGGTGGCACTGGTCCAAGTGGGCATGGTCTTGGGACTGGAACAAGGTACTGAAAGTGGAGCAGCCTAATCAAGTGATTAGCAGACGGGCAGGAATTAGTTAGCGTCTTGTTACATTTCTGAGTAAAGCAAAAGTCCCACTGTCTAAAGACAGCTCCTCAGTTATTGGGGTTGCTGCTGTGTCATACAGACTGAACAATAAAGTGATACTTAATGGATTATATTGCCTTAAAAATAATTACAAGTTATAAACTTAGAGACCAAAACGTCAGCATCTGACCTGGTTACTGTTTTTCTTCCTGCAGTGCTGTTGGTTCCAGCTCTCCCCTCCACTACAGTGCTTTGCACAGCCACCAGAGCAGGATTGTCACATCCTCACCAGGAACTCACTCTCGAGTTCATTCTCCGAGTATATCCAACATGGCCGCCCTCAGGTGAGGTTAACCTAGCCAATGAGGACCATACCCATAATAGGTAAAAACTGAAAAATGCTTATCCCCTGTCCTCCTGTCTCAGCCGTGCCCACTCTCCAGGCATGGCAGCTCCATCCTTTTCAGGTGTGGCTCGTTTCAACACGTCTTTGCACAGCTCATCCCCCAGGGGGCACCATGGCTTGTTAGCATCTCCCAACAGTACTATCAATGAGACAGTGTTGGTCCCAGAGATGGAACCTATCATACCTGACCTCTGCATGGAGCAGCTATGGAGTGAGGCGGTAACTGCTGGCTCCAACAGGTAATTGGCAGCATTGAAATCTAACTTCAAAGCTTTTGACTAGTTTTAGCTCAAAGGTCGCTCTTAAAAATGTAAAAATTGCTTTTAAGCCTGTAACTCTTTTGTCGTATTGTAAATGTGAGACTATTTTAATCAGTAAAGAAAAAAACAATAAGCAATGAAAGCTTGAATGGTCTTGCAAAGTTGTTCATTAGCCTTTAGATCAAAGTTTGTGAGCAACTTGTTCTTTGTGTTTGCATAATACACAATTTATTTATTTATTTATTTTTTTAAAGACATCATTTGTATTCTATGTAATACAGTTCTTTCTGTTGCTTTAGGCTGTTCCAATTTATCAAATTCTGCTGTTTGACATCAGTTAGCATCTCTTTTTACCATTTACAGGGAAATGAGCAGCCAGGCATCTAAAGTATTCCTGACCTCTGATCTCTGTGAGAATCATTACTTGTGTTTCCTGGTGGAATCTCACCAACAGCTCAGGTAAACAAACATACACACATCTTTGTCCACCTTAATTTGTTGTGAAATGTGAGTTCACAAGTTAACTTTTTTTTTTTTCATGATCATTTTATTTTCTGCAGATGTGTGAAGTTTATTGAGAGCAATGATACGTCACAGCTCATCTTCCCCTCTGTCACAACCATCCCTGCTAAAGATGCGGAGCCTCTGCAGGTGCATTATAAAATTCTATCATGGAGAGTTGAAAGGGAAAGCGCAA
The DNA here is from genome assembly GCF_041146795.1 of Maylandia zebra. Lineage (NCBI taxonomy): Eukaryota > Metazoa > Chordata > Actinopteri > Cichliformes > Cichlidae > Maylandia > Maylandia zebra. The sequence goes on along the minus strand of NC_135179.1, from coordinate 10,380,076 downwards.
AAGTTAAAACGGGGGAAAACGGTATTCATTAGAGTCAAGAGTCTGTATGAAGTTTATGGTGCTGTACTGTGCTGAAAATAGCCCTTAGCAGGCTGTAAACATTGTGTAGGAGGCCTTCCTGTATTTTTATTTTTTATTTTTATTTTTTTTAAATCTTATCCGGATGATTACAAGTTTTGCAAGATATAATTAAGGTTTTCCTTGCTACCTACAGGAACTAATGTGTGTATATACATGAGATAAATCTGTTTCGCAAAGGATTTTGTGAAAAACTGTAATTAAAACTTTAAAAATAAAACTGTAATTATTTATCATAGTGGTGGTTATGTCCAGTCCATGCCTATCAAAAAAGTCTAATAGCAAAATGTTTTTTCTAGTTTAGATCAGGTTGGTCATTCTTTCCTGAAACGTTTAGTTTTCTCCATCGTCTGGATGGTAAAACTACCATGTGACCTGAGGTCTCCCAGGAAAACTATGGAGTTGGATGCTTGAATTTTGGAGCAGAAACCAGTGATTTATGTTTATTCATTATCATTTCAACTTTTAAGTTATTTTTTTTTAAGTACCGGTATGCACATTTACAGGTTCTAGCATCTTGTGTGAATATTTGATAATTTTCTTTGTATTAAGTTGTTGACAGTTGGGGAAATTACAGCAGGAGGTTTTTTTTGTTTGTTTGTTTGGTTTTTTTGGAGTAACATTCAACGTGTTTCTGACAATGAAACTTTGCTCCTCAGAGTATAGATGCCATGCTAGTTCTGGAGGCCTGTGGTAGTTTGGTTCTCTATACAGGAATCACCAGGGTAAGCACAGCTGCCTTTGCTTCCTGTAGATGACAATTGAGTTCTCAGATTTTTTGATTGATTTATTTATTTAACGGTGTAATGAATCATGGGATTGCTTTCTTGGCTGTCACCTAGGTCAGCAAGGTGTTTGTGCCTGGACTGTTGTCACCCTCCTTCAGCCTGACCAATCACCTCCCTCACCGCAGCACTCCAGTGGAAACTGTTAGCACACCTGCTAACGCTGGCAGTAGGCATCTCCAAAGACTTGATGAGGTATTAACATGCATTGTAAATGCACTTTTCTTTGCTTTTTAAGTGTGTACTGTATATCTGGTACATTTGACTCCTTTGGTTCACCTCTCTATTTTAACACCTCTCTTCAGGATGCCATGCCTTCACCAGTGACAGGGCTAAGGGGTCCAAACATTAAACACCATGATGCTTCCTTTTTGGAGGATTACACATTTCAGCCAGCCACACCCTACATCAATGCCTTACGTGATCCTGTCTGCAACCGGGTGACTCTGGTAGGTTTTCTGTGTTTAACATAGATGGCATTGATCCCTTTTTTTCCCTCAACAATAGGTAAAACGTGTGTTTTGTAATCATGGGGAATTAACTCAGATGATCGGTCATCCACACACTCACAGTCAGTACAAGAAACAGATGATGTAATCAAATCAAAGCCAAAACAAAACACAAGTTCAAATTAATGTTTGGTGTCCTAATTTTTTAACTCATCTGAGTTTAATGACATATACAGAGCTGATTATTAGAAGGGGACTTTTCGGATACAAACTGCCAAAAGATGGTTGTCAGCTGTCAGTGCAGTGGAGGGTAAAAACGCATCAAGTGAAATTTGGACTGACTGCTACTGCACCACGACAACATAGTGAGACTCTCCCTTAAGGTGTTGTTTCTTGTTTCTAATGTCTATCTGTGTCTGCACAAGTGATTCAGGCACATTCATATTTGTGAATGACTGTTACAAAAGCAACGTTGTTCGTGTTTCTGCCTCTTGGGTTAATCCTGTCAGACTTGGTCTAGACACTCTCTTCAGCTCCAGGACTTTACATTATTCTCTAAGTTACACACCAGCCAAACATCACTGTTTCTTTCTCTTATACATCATCAGAAAGCTTTCTGTCTGCAGGCTGCTGCTCTTTTGACTTTGCTCATTGAATTTCTGTTTGAGACCTCAATATGTCAATCCAGAGACTAATTGTTCCTAATGCGGCGCACTGGACTTTTCAAACCTCCTGCTCCTGTTGAGTTTCACATCAGGGTTTCTTTCATGAAAAAATGACAAGAACAGGACAAAACCTGCTGGAGAAAATGTGATGAGAGGTTTTGGTCTGTTTTTCTATCTAGAGCACAGCTATTCAAAATAATTGGAAATATACAGTTATAATCCTGGTGAAAATGTGAAAGTTGCATGCTCTCAGTGACTGATTTGGTTATTTTTCTTTTCAGCTGATGATATTAGCTGTGATGCAGCTGGTAGAATAATTGGATATAACTTGCTGCAACAGAAAAATGCTGCTGTATACATAATTGCAGGACAGGAAATGCTCGGAATTACCGCAACTTGTGAACTGATTACTCGTAAAGTATAGCAATAATAATATAGTAATAATAATTCAAGACACCCAAGGACACTTTACAATTGGATAAAACACATAATGGAAAAATGAAAAAATGAAGAAAAGTAAAACGAGTGCAAGCAATCATGAAATATTAAGTGAACCCTATAATTTATATCTTGTTGAGCTTTCTTTAGCATCAAGAAGCTGCTTCTTAGACTTGCACATCAACAGGAAGAATTGTTGGAGTGTTCATGTAACTGTTTCAGTTCATCAGTATTTCTGGGATGTCTTGATTAAACCCAGCAGAGAGAGGAGGTCATTTGGTTGAAGACGGGACTCTTTTGACTTGACCATTTCAACGCACGTTTTAAAAAATTCTGTTATTCTGTTGTTGACTTACTGGTGTGCTTTAGGTCATTGTCTTGTTGCATCACCAACACCACCAACTCTCCCAAGTTTCAGGTCACAAAGGCCCTGAAATCCACCTGAGGTACACCCTAGGAAGGTCGCCAGTCCATCACAAGGCTAATAGAGAGAGACAGTCCTCATTCACATTCACAGTCACACCAGAATTGGACACCAGAAATGCCTTGACCCGGCATAAAGAATACAATTTAGAATTCATCGTTCTTTTAACAAAGACTCAAGGCATCCCTAACACAACTAAACCATTCTTCAGAGTTGCGTAGACGTTTAGGTGTTGTTGTGCAGTGCTTTTTTTTTTTTAAATTTATTTATTTTTTTCTTCACTTCTAAACTCAACACTGTTAATTTTCACCGAAGGTCCAGGTTTAGCTTGCCTAACAACAAAGCAAAGAAGTTTTGTTAAACCTCCATTTTGTCTTTTGCAAACATGGGATGTTTTGTAATTATGTTTTTAATGGTTACTTTCTATTCTGTCCTTCAAAACTTTCCTTTTTCAATCTTTTTCTTATAATGAACACATGAACAAAGGTGTTAGCAAGTTTTACTTATGGTGTGATCTTTACAGGATGTACAGGCAGAGATTAATTATAGATGAAGATCAGACTACTTATTTTATGACAAATCAATACAGGAATCTTTATTTGAAATATTTCGAAGCATTTTGTTTCAAGTTATGGGTTGAAAATTTCATGTGTGTTGCACTTTTGACAAAATGCTGTAAGAATGCCTGATGTGACATCAGTGATTGGAGTAGTGCTTGAAAGTTTAATCAGCTTAAGTTGCAGCCAGGAAGTTTCTGACTGCATGTAATTAAATGTTATTTGCTGTTGTTTAGTGTTTCTGTCTAGTATACCCGAAGACAATGAGTTATTGCACACACCAGTTTCTTTTTTCTGAGATTTGCAATCAGGCTTTCTCTGTTGAGGTCTTTTATCAGTTTTGTGCTCACAAACAGCTGTTTTGCACTGATATAAAATTGATGTGAAATTGAACTTAAAGAGTATAATTTAAATGTATGCACAATCTGTCTCCACAATTTCTCCAGGAACTAAGCATTGGCACAATGCTGAGGATTTCTATCCCAGAGATTGCTACTTCAGACCTGGGTGAGTCACACATATATACATTTAAAAAAAATAAATCAAAGAAACGCTCTCACACATTTAAGAGTTGACATTGCAGCCGACAATGTTGGCGTGTACATTTTAAGTGAGACCACACACAGATCGCTTAGTCAGTGCGGTGAGGTCCTTTAATTAGGTTTGAGAGCCTCTCTGCATCGTGTCCACAGTGACATATAATCTTGATGTCTTGAGGACCATTATGAGGCAGACACACATGGGCAGCAAGCACAAAACATTACACTGATAAACACTTTCACAACACCAGAATTGTTAATTTTTTTTTTTAATCTATTAAAGAGGATAGTTAAATCTATTGTAAATAATAGATGTAGCTCAAATCTTTATATATGGCTTAACAGAATGATGTTGTGCATCATAACTACTTCAGGAAATGGAAAGGAAAGGTCGTACATGTATGAACTGAAAGCGAAATGTAATGTGTGTCTGAACCTCTGGTAATAAAAGATCTGGAAACAGATGGCCTGCTATGCTGAGGTGAATTGGAAAGATGACACAGTTGTTTTTAGATGTGCAGAAGCACAGATATCCACATCTGCTCTTATTGTGTAATCTCTTACACAGGCTTGATGTAAAAATTAGTCAACAAATCTATTTGGTGTTTTCACTGTTTTTAAAAAGCCTGTTCTTTTGCTAAACCATTAACATCAGTTCACAGTGGGAATAAAAATGGAGGGATCTTCTTCTTTTCAGGTAGTACTAAAAGCTTTTAGCAGCTTTTATCTAAACAAATGTGGGGCAGCATCTTTGCCACTGCTGATAAAACCACTGTTGCCACTTCTTTTTTTTCTTTTTTTTTGGTTAAGGTTTTCACCTTTTGGCTTTACTGAAATGTCATTATCCTTTCAGTTGTTTAAAAGTACCTGCCGGGGGGGTTAATAACATTTTTAAGATCCAACAAACAGATTTGCATAATATATATTTTCTTGCTATGTTGTACCACAGCCTTTGATTATCTAATCAGCATTTTTAGATAATCATCCAAAGGTATTAACTTAAAAAAATAAATGCCTTTTTTAACTTTAAACCTTCCAAACTTTTCCAAAGATTCTGACTGTCTGCTCTGTCTGCTTCGTTTTCTTATGTAAGATTTTCCACATGAAATGGAAAATTACTGTTTGTTTTTCTGGAAAGACCACTCAGCTGGTAAAACAAACTCTATGGTATAACAGCAGACAGACCTATTCATTTCCCCGATGATTTCATTTCCCAATAGCACATAGTAGCTGATGACCATGTACTTTGTAATAATTAAACTAAATTACAGATATTTTTTTTCTAACCAATTAACTTTGAGGTCAGCTGGATGATTTCATCTGTTGTCTACCACTAGTGGATCTACTGTGACCATGAACCTTCTCTTCTAGCTTTTGTTCGTTTTTATTTTTAAAGCCTTCATTGTCACTAAGCAGTGTGTATCACTCTTGCTGCCTTGTGTACCTGCCTTTGTGTCTTGTTCATATGTTGCTCTCCATTATTTTGTAATCGATCCTGTAGACAAGGCTTTCTTCCTCTAATGAAATGGCATTTAGCTACCTCTTTCTTGACCTTTCCAACTCTGGGTGTCCAATTAAGATTCCCAGTGATGTTGATTAAGCATCTGATTGGCCAGAGTTGTTAGGAGACATGGTAGCGCTAATTACTGTTGTTGTGGTAGTTAGTTTGTAATTTCCATTTTTCTTTTTGGGGGGTAGAGGATGATAGGTGGAAATTGTCAGATCAGGATGAGATTCATTAAAAAAAATCTGTTAAAAATAATTGTATTGCACTTTTTTTTGTGTTTGTTTCTAAACTTCCATTTGTCTGTGGTTGGTAGCACAAGTATTAGAAAGTTTTAGCTCTAGTTTTAAGCCTAGAATTCAGGCAGTGGTTTTACTGAATTTAACACTTTTACAATAACATTTCCACCATTTTCTACAGCTGAGAGAATCCAACCAGCAACCTTTTATGTATTTCATCTTTTCCTGTTTTGAAATTATTGCATCTTAGAAAAACTAATGTTTTGTTTTCTCACATTCTTAATGATTATTATTCTTAAACGTAATATAACTAATAAAACTGTACAATGGTTATCTAATTCCATCCATTATATAGAAAAAATGTTAGTAAATGTGTGTTTTCTGAATTGCCTCATATGATTGTGAATTTCACACCTAACTACCATGAACTGTGACACTTTTGCTATTTCCCTTGTTCCCCTTCGTGTATTTCAGTGAGAAAGTGCCTTGAGGCAATTCGTTTTATCCTGCCTAAGGAAGCTGCTATGAAGGTTGGTGGAAGTGAACATGTGGAATTTCAGTTACAAATTATGTATTAGTTAAAAACTTGACATTGTGCGCAGACAAGCAAAGATTCAGAATAACAACTTAACCAGTCTGCCAATAATTTTAATTCAGTGCATTATTAACTCTACCAAGGAGGTGTGTGCGCGCGTGTGTGCGTACGTATTCGTTCAGATGATTACTCAAAAAACTATTGATGGGTTTGCATGAAAATTCTACCTGTGATTGGTCAGTCTGGATCTGGATCTTTACCCATGATTTAATTTTTTGGGAAAGGTTTCACATAATTGAATTTGGCCATCGTATGTTCACAAATGCATTTCAAACTGAAATGAAGGGCAAAAAATTGGGAAAACTTGTGTTGATGGTCTTAAGTAAATGTATTTGCAATTTAATCCAAATCCAGACATCAAGAAGGATGGTCTGAATCTGGGACTTGTGTATGATATTGTGTAGGAAATTTTATACTCAGGAAAGGTAACCTCAAGCTGTGCTATTTATAAGCACTGAAACCTTTAGAGCGTAAGCTCTCCATCGTGTTTATTTAAATGTTACTCAGTCGTGGTTAGTGTACAGAGTATGACATCAGAGTTGACCAACTAACTGTCTCCAACTAATCAAGAAGGAAAAACAAAGAAGGAAATGTATACAATAACAGCCTCATTAGGCTTTGGCAGAAATTGTATAGGATCTCATTAGGTAGAGTAAGAGGCTGAATGACAAAATTATGTTTTTCAGGGCTTTATTTTCACACAAACATGCAGATATACTCTTTATTTTCATTTAGTTTTGCTAAATTCTTTAAATGCAACAGGTTTTGGTGAAATGGTATAACATCTACAATGCACCTGGAGGTCCCAGTGCCCACACAGAGTGGAGCCTGTTTGTCACCTGCTTCATGACACTGATGGGCTACAACACCGAGCGCCTGACCTGGACACGAAATGTGAGTCAGCATTTGTATTTTGTTTTTTAAACTGTAATTGTAATTTCCAGTTAATGTATTGTAGAAATGGCTTTCCAATTTGTTTCATAATTAATGACATTTGCAGTCATACTGAGTAGATTTAAAAATGAAACTTTCAGTAAAAATCTTGTACATTAATACAAAATGATTCTTGGCAGCCAAAAGCCTGGTCTGCTTTGAACTATTTTTTTTTTTTTTTTTTTTTAATTCTTGACTAGAAAAATCCTATTGTGGCTTTAAACTGTAATTTGCATGTCTTGACCTTGCTCCCTGTCCTCCTTCCTACTTTCACAGCTGCATTTTGAAATGCCACTCTCTCCAGTGATTGCAGCCAAGAAGGCTCGTCCCTCCGATGGAGGTTCTGATGAGGTGTGTTACTTAAGTGTGAGCTGTTGTGATGTTTTAGAGCACAATTATCAAGCTTGATTACAGCTTGTAGACTTATAATCCCTTAACAATCAATTATGCATGCAAGGGTTGTCTCACATAGTGAGACAGTGAAACAAGTGTTATAAAAGAAAACACAGCAAAAAGAAAGTGCTTCAATACTCTTGAATATACTTATATTATACTTATATACTTTTGAATCCCCCAAATTGCAGATTTTAGAAAGTAATATATATCACTAATGATTTCTAGTCTCATGAAACATCCCTTGACTTCTTTCCATGTCTTAATTTTCTCAGTTACTAAAGTTACATTTGTTCTATATACTGCTTGTGGTGGCCCCTTGGCCAGAATTTCCTGGAAAAATAATTTCTTGTTTCTCTGTAAGAGTTCCCTGGTTAAATTAATGATCTAAAATAGTGTAAAATTTTTTCTTTTTCTTTCTTATATTAAACAGTAATTTTAAAGGTCAAATTCATGTTTTAGAAACTGTTGTTTTGAAACAGTTTCAGCTATTTTCATTTTAGCTTGTTTGCTGTTTACTTTTGCTATTGTGTTTATAAGTTTTAAGGACATAATAAAGCCTTTAACCTAAAGATTTTAAAAATACATTTTAGTAAAAAAAAGAAAAAAAAGAAGCAACCAGAAGTAAACCAGTACAGTCATGGAGAACTCTGTGTGATGGGAAATCCCAGTTTACTCTTAGGAGGAGGGCAGTGGGGGGGGACTGTAATCTGTCCTACAATCCTAAACATAGTTACACATATTTGTGCTTTTGTCATTGAGGAGATTCACATTGGCACAATGTGTTCCCTTTCCCCTTGCTGTAACCCTAAATCTGAAACCCAAGTCTTAACCCTTGAAATGGCCCCTCCACAGTCTTCTTTAAATATTCCTAATTATTGGTTGGCTTCTTAAGTAATGTGTTCTCATTAGAGCAAAATATGGTTGGAAAATGTCAGTTAGCTGGAGGCTTAGGCTGTAGTGTGTGTGTGTGTGTGACCTGAAGAAATGTGTGAGTCACATTAGACTGGACGACAGTGTCAGCTTCTTACCTCTGTTGTCTTCATGCTGCATCAAAGATGTAAAGATGAGGGCAGAATTGTTAGAATTATTTCATTTCTGAAGGTTTTCCCAAGTCAGAGCAAGGTATGTTCAGCATAGCTTTTTCCAAACATCCCAATTTTTAATTTGGATACCTAAATTATTTTAGTTTGCCCACAGAAACACAATTATTTCACGAAAAACAAAATCAAACTGAAAAGTATAAGCCCCCCGATGATAGACTCGACCTTTGTCTTCAGTTCACCTCACACATTTTCAGTAGGATCAGGGATTTGTGCTGTAACATCAGTTTGGTCTTTAAAATCTAGTGCTTCATATTTTGGGTCATCGTTGTGTTGGCAGACGAACTGACAATCCAGACCCAGTTTGCTGCTGCTTGAAGTTTTCTTTCAAAACTAAATTGATGAAATTCCCAGTTCCAGTTCCATAATACTCCCACCACTGTGTTTCACTATAGGGATGATGTTCTTTGAATTGCATGCCTCTCCCTTTTTTCTCCAAACTCATTCATCATTCATATTATTGTTTCTATTTTGCTAACGATCTGCATCCCCTTACCAATCAAATTATAAACAATGGAGAGCCATGAGTTGGACCAAAATGCGGTCTGTCTTGTCAAGTGACCAAATGCACAGAAATGTCTCAGATCATTTTGCAGTTCACATAACATTTTACTGACTGTATTTGATGTTTTGGTCTCTGGTTTTAAAAGCTATCTTTTTGACTGGTGTTTATCTTTGTTTCCTCTCCCTGTAGGACTGGGACTACTTGATGGGGTCCCATTACCACCGTCAGATGAATTTCTTGCCCGTTGCCACTTCACTGGATGCTAGTGGCAATAGTACAGTCACTTCAGAAACTGAAGGCCTGTGCACTGTATGTACCAAACACTGGGTGAATCCATATACTGCATGTTCTTTGATTCTGTTTGTTTGTTGGTGTATTTGGGCTTAGACATTATGGGTATGATTTGTTGGAATAAGAGTTAATGCTCACAAATAGAGGTGTAATCAACCATACTTCTTCTTCTTCCATCACCACCTTATTTTTTTTCCTCATTCAAATTTCCTGATAAAACAATGAGAGATTCCCAGCACACTGATTGTAGGTATATTCAGTATGCCTGCAGACTTTTGTGAACTAGCAAACTGTAGTCATGTTGATTTGACTGACCTTCTTTTGAGTCTCCTTGATTCTGTTTTCATAGCACTGCTGATTTGTATCGCTTTATACACAGAGGTGCTTTCTGTTATTTAGCCTATATTCCTTTTTTGTGATTATTGTTGTGGACAAAATAGTTGAAACATGAAATATTATTAGAAAAGGGAGCTCAACACTGCAACTATACCACCTTTAATTTGGTTAAAGGAAAACCACAGTAAGTAAAAAATTGTGCAAAGAACATAACACCGAATTTCATTTGGTGTTATTGAAGGGCTGCTGGAGCTCACCTTAACTGTGGGGACAATTCTGGCAAGGAAGAGCAAAAGACATTGGCATGCATTTACTTGTAGTCTTCCTGATTGTTTTTGCACGATGTCATGTCAGTATAAGTTTGCTGTTATATCTCCAGGCAATTACAAAATCTCCTGTTACATCCTGTTTAACCTGTTCCCCCTTTAATTTAATGTTTCTGCTCTTTCTTTTTGCCACTGAATGTCCTAGGCTTCTTCTCCCCCCAGTCCATCTCTGAAGTTGGACAGTTCAGCTCCTCTGTTCCCTCACATCCCTGCACTCTTCTATGTCCTCCATCTGCTCTATCAGGAACTGCAGCTGGATGAGCTGCAGCGAGCGAGAGCTTCATCACTAGTCTGCCTGCTGCAACAGCTGGCTAGGTAACCATTCTTCTAGCTGTCTGTGTGTGTGTTTGAGGTTTTTATGTTTCTTTTTTCTTGTATAAGGAAAGTAAGTTACATTCAGTTGGCTTTGGCTGTCCAGATGACCGAATCTTTCTATAAGATACTTGTCCAACATTTTTACAAGATCCTGTTTATTTTTATGAGGCGTAAAGAAATGCTAGCCTTGAGCTGGGCGACATTTATCAAAACAAACAGAACCTTGTTTAATTTTCCACTGGTGAACTCAAACCACGAGAAGAAAAGAAAAACACACATTGTTTTCTGTGAAAGCTTGTGTTGTGTGCCATCCATGCTCTTTACTGAGAAATATACTTCAGCAGGTTGTTAAGTGACCTCGGTTATTGGTGACAATGACAGTAACAGAATAGGGAGAGTGGGAGAATGAAGTACTCTTAGAGTAATTGGCCTGTATTGTCAGTATGTGGGTTGTTATGCAAATATGGTTCTAATTTTTGCATTCTCTGTACTTTATTAACTGGTTAAGCTGGTTAAATGATGATTCTGATGGTTTCATTAGGCATTTAACTGGCACGATAACAGTTTTAAATAAGTAATCTCAATGCCTTAAATGAGCAGTTGCTTTAATTTTCTTTGCAGAATTTACAGTGGAGTTTTAGGATGACCTGTTTTTATGTTAAATCTAAAACAACCTGTTAACATAATGTCAAGACATGACCAGTCTGTTTCCTCTGTGCCTGTGAACTGCAGAGACCAGTTTCTTTAGTTTTGAAAGCAAAAATGAATTTCAACTGTTTCAGCTTCAAGGCTAACTCCTAAACTTTTATCATAGAGCCATGCTATTGCATTGCATAATCATTGTGGTTTGTCATTATCTTCCTTAGTCTTGGTTGAAAAGGACACTGGATAAGAGCATATGTTGCTCTAGCAGATCCATACAGATATATTCAACATTAATGGTGCTTTAACAGAATGAACTAGTCACAAATCAACTTTGCAATGTGCTCTAATCCTCACTCATACCATCATGGATGTGCAGTAATAACAAACCTGATGGTGCTTCTTTAGCCCAGATGATACAACACTTATAGTTCAAAATATATGATAGAAGTACCTTCTTTTCCAATTTGATAGTGATGATAAATATTATTCCGAGTTTAACTGTTAACTGCTTTAAAGTGGTGAACCCGTGATTGTCAGTTTTGAAAAACTCAGTCTCTCCGTGTTGTTCTTTTTTATTTTTTTTCTCTGGATTAGGTCATTTTTGGTGCAATCCCAAATACATGTAAGCCAGAAAATCCTCCCTACATTTCCTATAGTGTTATAAATATTTTTAAGTAGCTTGGTTATATGAGGCTTCGCTTTACTTGTAATCTAACTAAACACTTTCTTGAAGAGTTTTTTGTCTTAATTGGTCATGTCAAGTATTAATGAATACAGTGTGATATTTATATTCTACTGACTTTTGATATTTGCTTATATATCCATTTGTTAAGTAAATTATGGTCCCTTTTTTAATACTACAGTCTAACTAGGGAAAACTGTGGTTGGAGACTATGGCACAAGTAGAGATCAAAACTGTAACCGTTTTTTTTTTTTTTTTTTTTTTTTTTTTTTTTTTTTTTTTTTTAAATTCAAAACGACTTCAGTGTTTCAGAGCAGTGATAAAACAGCAATAAGATGGAGTCCATCTGCTATCTGTTTGCTGTTGAATGGGGTCAAGTTGGCAATTATATGCAATCTGTGTTGTGTTGTTGGTGACGTTTACATACACAAAAATTGCACAGTATAAAGTATTGGAAGAATCTTAGAGTTTTGAAACAGTAATTCATAAAATCCACCTCAAAAAGTGACATAGTTATTTCAGGACTGTGATTTAACTGTCAAATGACACAGGTGCTCAGTAACCTGGATTTTATATAGGAATAGAACCTGAATACAGTTGGCAACCAGTTGAGTCAAGAACACTACTGCAAAGAGACACATCACAGATGAGTTGCACTCATTGGCACAGACTGATTCATATTGATTTTTGCAATCTGTTTGCATTTATAAATTAGAAGGCAGTTATTTGCACTTACCTTCGCCTGTGTGTTTGAGAGTGGTTGGAGTTAGTCAACAATGGACCGCAGTTGGTTGGAGACAGGTTTCCTCCCTCAAGGTGACCTTTAGAATTGCTTTGCAATCCAAAATGGTCAGAGTTTTAGGGTCACCGCAACTAATTTGGCTGTTTGCAATCACAGGATAATCACCGGTTTTTTCTTTTTCCTAGTCCCTACAGTGGTTGTTTTTACTCTAGTGTGACTGAACCATTAGAGTGAACAGTGGCGGATACAGCAATGAATAGTCACATTTTGGTCATTGATATATCATTACTTTGACCATACATTGCTCCCCGATTCCTCATAGAACCACATCTTGTGCATCTCCAGTTTCAAAACATGAAGAATGCAATGGGGGGTATTCTCATCTCGAGGCTTTATGGCAGCCACAGTCAACTTCCAGTTACAGTTTATCATTATCATTAATTAATATAGACGCTTAAAAAAAGAACCAACTTAGAGAAGGAGCACAAGACATGGCTAGAAGTAGAAGAAATAAAGAATTCAGATGAAAAAGATTACAAACCTGGATAACTGTACGCTCCTTACTGCGTCCCTGTGCAAAGTGCACACACAGCTAGAATCTGTAGGAATCAGGGGTTTGTACCAAGATTAAAAAATATTGATTATCTGATGCTAAGCTGAAAGATAATGATTCATTGCTGTTAATTACTTTCACTGTGTATTTAATTACAACCTGAAACACGTTAAATGTCACGGAGGCTATTTGAGCCATTTTTAGACTTTTCTTAATTACTTGCAGCAATTTAGTCCAAAGCTGTGCAGTGAAATATGCATGTGTGAGTCCTAGTACATGGTAGACTTAATAACCCATTGATAGAAGGTTATAAACCTTATGTTCTTCTAAGTAGAAAAAAAAAATACTGTTAAAGAATGCTAATGTATGTTTGTTTCTGTTTGCAGAGATCTTCAGCTTGAAGAGTATGTGGATCTGTACTGGAGAGACTACCCTTCAATAATTAGTGGCTTCACTGAGAGCTGCTTGATAGACCAGGGTAAGGCTTATTTAATTGTCTGTAACATTATCAAGTCAGGAAACGGACAAGACATGTTAAACAGGAGGATGGATGGTCTGCTGCTGGTAAAAGCTGTTTTAGCAGCCTTCCTTTGTATTTCTTGGACTCCTAAAGGTGCTGCAAATGTAAACAAATGCAAAATAAATTTGCATGACGAGGCACTGTAACGTGTAATCTTCCCTCAGTCCAGCTGTGGTTTTCAAAAACTGAGCTAGCTTGTCAATTGTTGGATTGTGTGTTGGTGTGTTGTTGTTGTTGGGGTTTTTTTTTTTTTTTTGGTTTTTTTTTGTTTTTCTTCTTTCTAAATATGAGATGAGTGTAATGTTACCTTATGTAGGCTAAGCAGTGATTGGTTCACAATATTCCAATCATTTGCATTGCTGTTATGAGATGGAGCACCATTGAACAGAGGAATAGTTTTTTACACGCTTTTGAGGCCATTGCACGGTTTCTTTCCACAGGGGTGGACTTTCCTGCTTCCTGGTAATTTCCTGCTTGTGATTGACCCGATTGGTTTTGAGTGTGAAATTCTACCGATGGGCATTCCCAACACATAGCACTTAAAATTAGTCTGAATATAAACAAGGTTTAGTTAAAAATAAAGACTCAGTGCGGGGGAAGTTTTCTTGTTGTCACTAAGTTTTCGTGACAGATGTCCTAAAAATTATGTGAACACCTGTCAGGTGGTTATTTGCTTTGTGACACGGATACTTGCAGGGTTGAATATAAAGTGTTGCTGTTATTTTGTGCACGTGGTTTTCTGAGAAAGGATGAAGTGACATAACCATCCAGCTCCCTTTTATCTCTTGTTCTTTTACCTCACCCACCACCTTTCTCCCTCCTCTTCCTCACCTGGCTTTTCTTAGCACTGATTTGCCAAATGCAGCGGCCGTCTTTCCTGAGACCAGAGCCTCCCTGTGTGTTCAGCTGGCTCAGTAGCTGCTTGAGAGGAGAGGAGAGCCCACCTTTCCCCTACCTGCCGGGTATCTGCCAGAGGACCAGACTGCTGGTTGTGGTACGATTAAAGCACATCTGTCATTTTATAAAATAACTTTCTTCAAGTATAGTGAGTGTAGCTTACTATCTATCTATATATCTCCAAGAAGTTAATGCCGTCTGTCTTTCCTTTTTCTTAACTTGCTTTATAGAATTGTTAGAAAGCTGCAATTCATGAACCATATTTCCTTACCTTTTTTTCTTATTTCAAAAATAAAATATTAAGCACCACATGTGCAGGTGACACTCAGGCATTTGTACTTTCGCAGTGTAAAAATGATGTTGCTCTTCCTTTTTTTTGCATAGAAATGGATATGCAGTGCTAAATAAGAAGGGCCTAAGTTTTGGTACTTCATATCACTCTTAAAAAGACAGTACTCAACAGAGAGACATGGATACAACATTGGTCATATTGTCATGTTTGTTCAAATATTTGTTCACAAATTTATGTGCTTTGATTATGACTGTGGCACAATTTTTCGTTACCGTGTACTGGCTCATATTTCGATGCGCACAGTATCTCCTGAATCGGCAATAGGAAGAGTAAAGTAAAGTGTGAGAGCACTCTAAGTCCCCTCCTTGTAAGCCTAAATGCCTCTTGATTAAAGGTTTTCCCCTTCACCACTTAGAACAGGATGGAGTGAAGAACTGAGGTTCATATTCATCCATCAAAAAGCTTTGATCACATCAGTTCATTGCAGTTCACAGAACAGTTTTATTTAAATTATCCCTTTCTTTTTTCTTTAGAAAATATAACTGCTCTTCACTGGAAATGTCAATATTTATTTTTTTATGCAGTAAAAATCTATACTGTGCAAGTGTTTTTGTATCATATTTACATCTCTTCTCTTAACCTTTTTTCCAGAGTTATGCTCTCTATGTCATTGGAGATGAAAATGCTACTTCAACAGATGTATCCAAGTACCTAGCCAAGCTTTCTGCAGGTTTGTTAGTGACTAACCTTTAAGATCATTTTCTTGCATGCTGCACTGTGTGTTTCTCTGTGGGTATGCATGTTTGGGTTCATTTATTGACAACCACCCCCTATTACCTGCCAGTCCCCTGCCTTCATGCTTCAGGGCCCAGTAGCACAGAAAGAAAGAGAAGCTTCTTCAGTTCAAAGGTCAAATGGTGGAGAGTCCCAGATATAAACCTACTATGAACACACCCGAAACTCTGGCTGATTGGGACCCACACCCAGTTTCACACCTTGGCTCAGGCGATTAGAGGATCATCAGGGGGTCCTTTTGTCCCTCTGTGGGGGGATACTCCTACTAGGTTTATATCTGGGACTCTCCACCATTTGACCTTTGAACTGAAGAAGCTTCTCGGATGAGAGGTGAAACGTCTTCAAGCAACTTAAAGAAGTCCAGACGCTTTTCTTTGCAAGCCTTTATTTTAACCACTCATTTTAATGTTCTTTTTTTTGTTCTTTTTTTGGTTACAGTTTTTACTACAGATTTGAAAATGCTTTAATATATTTACCGTATTTTTTGGACCATAAGGCATACTGTTGACGAACGTGTCTGTTTTCATACATAAGGTGCACTGGATTATAAGGCACAATAACCGAAACAAAACAGTCAGATACGTCAAACTTTACTCATTCTTGCTTCCTGGCAGCACGGTGACATGGTACTGATAGCACTGTTGTCTCACAGCAAGAAGGTCCTGAGTTCAATTCCACCATCAGGCCGGGGTCTTTCTGCATGGAGTTTGCATGTTTTCCCTGTGTTTGCATGTGTTCTCCCGGTACTTCGGCTTCCTCCCACCATCCAAAGACATGCAGTTTGTGTCTCTGTGTGTTAGCCCTGCGACAGACTGGCGACCTATTCAGGGCATACCCCGCCTCTCGCCCTATGACAGCTAGGATAGGCTCCAGTGCCCCCCGCGACCCTGAAAAGGATAAGCGAATGAATGGATGGATTCTTGCTTCCTCCACTTCCGTACCATTTATTCATCAATGCTGAATTCTCTCGAAGCTGCTCTATTCCCATGTTGTTGCAGTATATTAATGACTAACCTCGTATTGTGGATGGATTATCTCAGTTGTTCTCCTGACTGAAGTTTAGTCCGTTTACAGCATACCGGCCATGCGATTGCATTTTCCCCTAACCATCGAGAACCCGCACGTTAATTCTTTTGGAATGGCAAAAAGTTAGCGTTCATCCTTCAGCTTCAATTATGCTAACATAGCTGTCTCGCTAGCGATCACGTAGCACATCATTATATACCAGCTAGTCCAACTTCAGTAACCATACAAATGTCACTGCTGTTTAGTTTTCTGTCTTTGTTTATGTTGGAAGTGATAGCAGAGCTGTACATTTTAATTTTTTCAGAAATCTCTCAGTTATAACATGCTATATCATGTTTAGGTGGAAACTAGCAAGGTAACTTCCTGCTAACCTCCAGCCCTGTTAAATTTAATACATTGTTTTCATGGATGCCTGGATGTTAAACTTAATTGTTACACCTGGTAAAGCAGCAACGCTGATCATCTTATTAAAGCTGAAAGAATTTATGGTTTTTAACTCTCACTGATGCTGCAGTGTTCATTTGACTTTGGGTCCAAAACTCCGTCCTCTTAAGGTCCCAGTCTGCGAGGCCCCTGACTACGGTAGCCATAATGCTCCGACAATCCATCTAGCGGTGTGGCTTCGTAGCGTACCAAAGTTGTACTAAAACATTTTGACAGATTTTTCAGCGCCGTATGCCACATAAAATTGGTTCGAGGTCAGTAAGCACAACCAGAATTCATACATAAGGCACACCGGATTATAAGGCGCTCTTTCAATTTTTGATAAAATTAAAGGACTTTAAGTATGCCTTACAGTGCAGAAAATACGGTAAGAGCTGCAAAAAGAGTGCCAAGCCTGATTTGTAAATTCATTGACCTGTTTTCCTTGCTGCTGATCTTCCTCACCCCCCTTTCTCATTTTCATCAGGCCAGAAATCCTCTGCCACTGAACCCCAAATAAGAAGGTAATTCATCTGACAGAAACATGAGCAAGAGCTTTTAAATTTCTTCTTTTTTTTTTCTTTTAAGGCATTGAAACAGCTAAAATGAATTCTGACATACAGGATACCAGCACATTCTTTTGTATTATTTTTCTGTTTGTTAATATACCCCTAAAGGTCAACTTGTAAAAATCTTATACCTAATAACAGTTAAAGTTTTCCGTTAATTTCTCTTGTATGTATGTTTTCTAGACAGAGCAGTGTTAAAGTGATGTCCTCCAGTGAAAATCTGGCTGAGCAGCTGGTGGTCTGGCTCACCTCACAGGGTAAGAGAAGTATGTCTCTTAAAAAAAAGAATCTATATTCAGAAAGGAATGTTGAAGCTATATCCTCTTTTTCGCCACCACAGTGGTTTACATGCATATTTACACATTCACACCTGTCCACTGAAACCAGTCTGTGAACCTGAATGTGCTTTCTCACTGCTGGGTGACATGTTTGCTGTGTGAATAAAGGTTTTAATATTGGTTTTTAATATAAGTGTGCTTCTTAAATCTTTTTATTTTAAAATGGGTAATGTACCCTATGATATTTTAGTTGTTCAGCTGTGAGCTGACAATAGTATAAAGCATGTACATACAACAGTTGTAGCAGCTTTTGAGTTTCACCCACCTGTTTGTGTGTATTTATGTTAGCGCTCAAAGGACACTGCCTCTAAAGCAGAATATTCCTTGTTTCTAAAAAACTGTGCATTTTTCACTGGTTTAGGTTTCACCCTGAAAGATTTGGAGTCGGTCCCCTTTGGTGTGGCTTTGCCTATTAGAGAGGCAATCTATCGGTGCCGTGAGCAGCCGTGTTCTGATTGGTCAGAGGAGGTCTGTCTTCTGATTGGAAGACAAGATCTTACCAAACAAGCCCACAAAATGACCCTTGCCAAGAGCAAAGCTGTGAGTGTAAAAAAACTTAAAACCTAAATTATTTAGATAAAGATGGAGTTCAGTGTCTGCAGATTCTAAAATAGGAAAGTAAGTTTTCAAACTTTTGGTTCTTTTTTGGCCTTATAATTTGTGTGTTTCTCCAGTCTGTAAGTTCAGGCCTGTCCTTGGAACCTCCTGCAACCACAGAACCAGATGAGGAGGAGGATGGGATGTCAGACATTGTTCAAGAGGTAAACAAATTCATAAACATGTTTATATATTTTTTGTTAGTAGTGTGTTCTGTAGAAAAAATTCAGATATTTATGTCTTCTTCTCACTAGGTCACAGGACTGATTTGGAGTCAGGATCTGAGGGTCCAAGAGGTCAGGAGGCTTCTGCAGAGCTCCAGACCTGTCCGGGTTAGTGTTGTCCAGCTCCCAGAGGTGTCTGACCATGAGTACATAGAGGAGAAAGAGAACAAGTGAGTATAATGCATGCATTTGTCATGAACATCTTTGGTCTTGAAACAGAGACAGCAAAACACCAGTTCTAAAAAGGCATATGCAGTATATATTTCTGTACTGTTCTGTGTTTCCTTTCTTCTCCCCTAATCTGTGTGGTAAACTTATTGGCCAGTTGGCATTTTTTTTAGAATCTGTGATGTTTTTATAGTTTTTATCACCTGCCCTGTCCATGTCCTTGCCTTCTATAGACTCCTGCAGCTGTGTCAAAGGACCATGGCCCTGCCAGTTGGCAGGGGCCTCTTCACTCTCTTCTCTTATCACCCAGTACCGACTGAACCTTTACCTGTCCCAAAACTCAACCTCACAGGTATTTTAAGTTTTCAGTTAAAAAATAAAATCTACTGGAACAAGTTGACGAGAATGTGGAAATTTGTAAATGGTTCATTTAACAGGAAGATAAAATTAGTTTGTGCAATAATAAAAGCTGTTGCAGTACAATTTATCACTGCCCTAGAGGAAACATAACTTTCCAAAAAAAGAAAAAACATTGTAATTATCTTTGCTAAATCAGGAACAAAATATTCCAAAGTTTAAGAGGATTAACGTTTTAATAACTACATGCATTTGCAGATTATTTCTCATTTTTATTTTTCTTCCTCAGGCCGTGCCCTTCCGAGGAATACTGTGGTAGATCTGAACAGCGGAAACATTGATGTTCCTCCCAATATGACTAGCTGGCCCAGTTTTCATAACGGAGTAGCTGCTGGGCTTAAAATAGCCCCTGCCTCACAGGTGAGACTGAAATCATTGCATGTTTAATCAATCAGTCTGTTACTTAGTAAATACCCCAAAATGTTAATGTTGACAGGCCTATAAATGTTTTTAAAAATTAAATTTTTATTTTTTATTATTTTATTAGTATTTTTCTATTAGCTCTACCTGTAATTCTGTAGAATAATTTTAATTAAAACCCGCTAGCTTGTTCCACAGCTTCAGTTTTATCCAACCTTAAATGTAAAACATTTTACATTGCTTATTCAACATCGTGTTTATTTACTACTTACCTATTTCTAATGTCATTGTTATGTTAAACTGGAGAGTATTGAAAAAAAATATGATATTGATGCTAACAGATTTAAGCATTTGATGAATATTTATTTATACTGTTCAGCTTGTTTTAGCTTTTAGCTTATAACTCTGGCTAAAGCTACTGTCATTGTGTTCCTTCATAATTAACAAGAATGGAGACTTCCAGGGTTTTGGTCCGATTTCAGCGAATCTTGCACACAATGATCACTTAATGGGCATTAGAGTAGTTGTACGGGTAATAACTGTGAATGGAACGTGAGCCATATTAGTTACAATGTCACTGTTGTTCTAGTTTGAGTGTCTTTTATTCTTTGGGCAGTGTAATGCTAAATGGATATTAAAACTGAGCACAAATAAAATATTCTAATAATTGTAAATACTCAAAAAACCTCATTCTCTTGCAACAAAGACATTTATTAGTGTTATACCAATAAATATAGTTTAATTTTGTTTTTTGTTTTTAAGGTGGACTCAGCCTGGATTGCCTACAACAAGCCAAAGAGCCCTGAGCTGGCTAATGAGTATGCAGGCTTCCTTATGGCCTTGGGGCTCAATGGACACCTCACCAAGTTGGCCACGCTGAACATACATGACTACCTCACAAAGGTGCACACCTGTCTACACACAGGCTTACATGTGCTGGAACAATTTCAGTATTTCTTTGCTATGTTGAGTTTTACAGCAGAAAGTAAGAAGTGTGCGTAAGTACATGTATAACACTCTACACTCAAAGAATACTTTGTACTTTAAATGCTCAGTTTAGAGCCGGTTGTGCTTTAAATTTTGTTTTCTTGCAATAATTTAGAGCTCCCGCTTCTGTCACACGCCCAACTTACAAAGAACGATAAGATGAAAACAAATTTGAAGTTAAATACAGTTTATACATAAACATGCGTCATAGCTTGGCAGCTAGTCAAAGTGAAACTTTCCCTTGTGAGAACTTAGACATGAGACAACTCCTTCCAACTTTCGGGTGAGAAAAACAACAGGATGTCGCAAGCCAAATCTTTTTTTTTTTTTTTTCTAAATTCAAATGTCTATGTGAAAGGGTATTTGAAGATTGATTGCTAAGCCTTTGAACCTCATCCATACTGAGTATCCACGCTATGTTTAAGACTGATTCATTTTCATTTCCCGTTTTGAATTTTGATTTTTGTGTAAATTTAAGCTGTGGTTGATGATAATCACAGTTATTTCCCTGTATTAGTCATTGTATGAATGCAATATAAGTCTGCTCAGTCCTAATTGTGTTCTACACCATGTCCTCCTATTTTGAGTTCTTTTTTCCCCCTCTGCATTTACATGGTAATGTTTTTCACTGCAAATTTTTATTGTATGCGTTTAACGTTTAATTATATTGTTGGTATAAAAACCGTAATGGTGAATCTTGGAACTCAACTGCCCTAATATCGAGATTTCACCAGTATATATTTCTTTTATTTTAAATTATATTCTTTATAATAGCTTTATAGTATCTCATTCATAGTCTCCTAACTAATTGATCTTTTAAAATAAAGGCTCAGAAATAAATATCCACAGCTCGACACACAAGAATGAACTAATCAGATGCAGAGAGTTGATGGTAAAATATGTCACAGCTTCCAGTGTGAATGAAAGCAATGAACGTGGTTGAAGCGTGTTTGTTGCTAGTGGTTTTTTGACAGTTTCTATTCTTGCTGTGATAGAGAATTGCATACTGAGGATCAGAATTCATTAGAATTGTTTATGACTGTGGTTTTAAAAAGAATTTGGGGTGATGCCATTCACCTTTTAAACATTCCAGTTTGCGTCAGCGTTTTACAAGCAAAAACTGTGTCATTTTATCTAGTTTTTCAGTTTGTATTTTAACTCGTATTTGACCCATGATTTTTGACATCCCTGGAAGAGAGCAACCCATATTTTACAATTTCATACAAGGTCCCAGCGGTTATCTTCACAAACTAGTAAATGGTTAATCATCATTTTCTGAGCTTTTTGTCTACATTGTCATTCAATACAAGAATATTTTCATTTACTTTTAGTCAAATGATAATATGATGTCTAAATTATGAAGGCTAAGGAAGGCTGTCCAACAGATGGCCTCTTACTTCATGGCATGTGTTCACTATGCACGGCAATCACCTATTTCATGCTGTTTGTGTTAAAACATGTTGTGGTCGGTCAAACAAATGTGCACACAGGGGTCTAATGAAAACTGTCTGTCATGATCTCAGATACGAGAGTCACAGATCAAGCCAGTTAGACTGCATTTTTTTTTTAGTGCAAAAGAGCATGCATTACACTGCATTTTCAATAAGTAATAGTCTAAATTTTATTAAAAGTGACTACTATTTGAAGAGAAGCTGTTTGATAATATTTCTCTACTGTTAGCTTTTGCTAGGTGTATGAAATATTAGAAAGTTGTTGTTTATCACTGATAATTGCAGATGCAGTTTTTATTGTGATTTAATGTCTGGGTGCCTCTGTCTCTCAGGGCCATGAAATGACCAGCATTGGGCTCCTCCTGGGTGTGTCTTCAGCCAAACTGGGCACCATGGACATGTCGATCACTCGCCTACTTGGCATACACATTCCTGCCCTTCTCCCGCCCACTTCCACTGAGCTGGACGTGCCACACAATGTTCAGGTAAGAGTGAGTACGTATAAAGAAGAAGATAAAGCTAATTTCGATTAATTCCGTCTTCACAGGGGGTGGCCCCAGCAGGTAGTGCTGCATGTTTGATTTGTCAGATTTTCACGCTAGATGCCCTTCCTGTCGCACCCCCGAAGAGATTTCTTTTTATCTTCCCTGGATGATCATTCAGTTCTTCATCTGTTTTTTTTTTCTTTGTTTTTTCTTTTTCTGTTACAGGTTGCAGCTGTAATTGGCATCGGGCTGGTGTACCAAGGAACGGGTCATAGACACAATGCTGAAGTCTTGCTGTCTGAGATAGGTGTGTAAGTGTGTGTGCGCAAAAGGGAGACAACACAATGGGAAAAAGTTCCATAAAATTACCTAAAAGTTTAAATCGGATACATTAAAAGCTGTTAATTAAAGAGCTGGATATGAATTTCACTGAAGTAAATAAACAGTATTTTATATATGTAACACCTTGAAAAAAAAGAGCACAATATAATTTGGGTTTTGGGCTATTATTTAATTGCCAAATGCATGTTTAATGGATAGGTATCTCTCAAACTGCAAGAAAAATACTGTTTTCTTGAATAGACATTGTAAACAGTCAGGTTAGAAGTTCTGCTTAAGCTCTGTTGCTCCATTTTAAACACTGCATCCAGTCTCACTGTTGAACTTTTATTTTTACTTTAATTAGATTTTTCTTGCCATGCATAGATGGTAACTTTTGGTCTGTCTGTTGTTCAGGTCGACCCCCTGGACCAGAGATGGAATATTGTACAGACAGAGAGTCCTATTCGTTAGCAGCTGGGCTCGCTCTTGGTATGGTCTGTCTGGGGGTAAGACAAACAAAAAAACATATATATATGAATATACGTTGCCATTTTCCATTTGTTTGTTGCAATAGTAACTAATTAAAAAAAAAAAAGTAACAGCTTCTCACAAAACCCGATTGTTATGTTTATTTTTTTGTACACATACATTTTTTTCTGTTATTAAGCCACATAAGTTCTTTTAAAAGTCCCTTGGATACCTGCTCACTTCTGTAAGAGAAACCTCAGATCATAATATTGTCAGGTGTTAATGATGCTTGAAGCCCAGTAATAAAGGGACAAAACCCAAGTTCAAATATTGGTTTTCTTTGACATCTGTCTCTGCATGTCTCTTGTTTCTTATCTCTACTCTCATCCTTTTCTGTCCTGCACTTACCTTGCTTGTTCTTCCTTCCCCTTTCTCCTCATAGCATGGCAGCAACCTGATTGGGATGACAGACCTGAATGTCCCTGAGCAGTTGTATCAGTACATGGTTGGGGGACATCGCAGAGCTCAGGCTGGGGCCAACCGGGAGAGGCACAAATCCCCCAGCTACCAAATCAAGGTACATGAAACAACCCCCTTTTTTTTTTTTTTTTTTTTTTTTTTTTTTTTTTTTTGTCTACAGTGTAGCAGTGTTATTTCAATGCGATAAAATAATACTGAAGAATGTGACTGTATAACTACTAAAGAATTTTACCATACAATAAGAACTGCAGCTCAAAAACTATGTCATGGTTCTTCATATGTTCAGTCTGTGCTGATGTATTGTTTTTTCCCCACTAATAGGAAAGGATTTGGTAAACAAATCTTCATGAATTTTATTTTCCATATTCGTATTAGTTGAGGTTTGTTCTCAGTTTATTGTTGTCACATGTGCCAATGTCAAATGTGTAAGAAAACTCTAAAGTAGCACGAGTAAACAATATTGCATTAAATAAACTATCCCAATTGCAAAAGCTAATTGTCATATTTAATTATGTAGGTGTGAAGGGGTTTTGCAGTTGGGACACACCTCTCTTTAGATGAAGTTTGACCAAATGATTTGATGAAACAGTGGTCTGGCTTCTGTGATTAGCTAATTAACCTTACCATTGGTCATTTCAGGAGGGTGACACTATTAATGTAGATGTGACATGTCCAGGCGCTACGCTAGCCCTCGCCATGATCTACCTCAAAACCAACAACAGGTGAGAGAAAAAAGGTTTTTACATTTTTGTCTCCAAAATAAAATAAAAAAAGTTTTGATATGAAAATAGGTTTATTCCATGTCTTGGAAAGGCGACTTAAAGACTTCTGTTTTAGATTTATCTCCTTTCTACTGACCTCCTAAAATTTGTATACAAAGAGTGTAGGCATACTCTTCATGGTGTGACAAAACAATCTAAAAAGAGATACTCTGCTGACAAGTGTTTTATTTTATTAGGAGAAACAGAACTAGATAGAATAAACTGGGAAAAAAAACATAAAAATATTACATTAAATATTTACCCCCCAAAAAATGTAATACCGGTGTTATAGAATTAGAAGTAGCAAACTGTTCAAGGGGCACAGAATCTTTCCACCATAATTACTCTGTAATGCTGGTGGGGTGTTTCTTTAAAATGGCCAAAATGTCCTGTGCTGTGTTCGACTTTCTAACCACTTCTTGCCCACGTGAACCGTAACTGGAGCACCATAGCCTATTTGATGGAAAAAATAGTGACATTACACTACATCAGACTGAGACTCCTCCAGTTTCTAACAGTCTAATGGTCAAGAGGTTCTTTAAAACTCATCTGCTATCTGTTGTTTGAGAGGGTGCTGAAAGAAGGTATTAACACTCCCTTTTCTCATCATGGTTTCGCCCACTAGGTCGATTGCTGATTGGCTGAAACCTCCAGATACTTTGTTCCTCCTGGACTTCATTAAGCCAGAGTTTCTGCTGCTGAGGGTTAGTGTGGATCTAGCTCTGTGTGTTTCTGTGTGTGATCTTTTTTCCCACCTTTCTATATTTTAATCTGATATACCTGTGTCTCTTCTTCTTTTCTCTCTACCCCTAAAGACTCTGGCCCGGTGTATTATCATGTGGGATGAAATCCTGCCTAATACTATCTGGGTCAAGAGTAACATCCCACAGGTGAGAATAAGCACACCACACACACACACACACACACACACACACACACACACACAAAGAGGAACAAGTGGACATTTGTGACGTGTGGTTTTGTGTGGATGGAGGCAGGTTTACCCTTTTTCAGTTAGCTAATTTAGCCAATTCTGGTGGCTTATTTTTTGGAAGATGCACTGATATTGGTTCTTGGTAATTGCTGTAACAGCATAATGACTCTAGCTACATTCTGTTAATAAAAGCATTTCCCCTGGTCTGTAGTTGTACTTTACTGATGCACCCAAAGATGGATGGGTAGTTTACATGAGCAGAAATGGCGTCAGTGGATAAACAAGAAAAAGGCTATTTCTAAAAACAGAAAAGTTATCTGAGCAAAATACAACTTGGAAACATCTTAGAGATGTTTCAACAAACGACTGGGAGAGTAAACATTAAAAAATGTCCAACGTGTATATGTAAATATAGTTATAGAACAGCGAAAACCTGTGTGGCCGCTAAGCTTGAGAAATGGCAGGAAAATAAGCCGTGTCTGATAACACTGTGAATAATTACAGTGACTTTAAAACAAATAGTCTGCATATTAGCCTTTAACTTCCTATGTCCTTATAGGCTTACTGATAACATAAACTCAGATAAATTTGACCAAGGCCAAAATTTTATCTGTAAATCAGCCAAGCATTTACCTGTAGATGTGGATAGTTTATTGCAGTGTTTGTTGCTTGATATCTTCATGATGAAGAAAATTCAATGTATTGGTCAGCAAAACTGCCAGAAATATTTTCCCCTTGGGAAGAGTATCAAATAATTAATTCAGGCTTGTTCTGCCTTTTTATGACAAAAAGGAAAAAAATAATCCCATACTTTTAATCTTTAATAACATAAATGTATTCCATTTCATGTTTTTTTTCCCCCCTGTCAAATAGATAACTAAAAAGACTTGTCAGCATGATAGCATTCAACTCAGTTTAGTTTCACTCCCATCTTTTATGTTTTTCTTCTGGTTGTCCACGCCCCCCTGCAATGACTTTATCCCCCAGTAGGGGGGCCCACCCCCACAGTTTAAGAAACACTGCTACAGTATAATTTACATCACTGGATATAAATATGTAAAACTACATTTTTGTGGTTTGTATTTTGAATGGCAATAAATACTAGTAACTAGAACCTTGGCACACTCAAAACAGGTTATTGCCCTTCTAATCAGGTATGAATAGCTGCATTATAGTCAGCACTATACAGAGATTTATGCTTTAATATCTTTTCATTCCTTCCATCCATTTTCTTAAGTTCACCCTGTGCAGTGTCATGTGCTAGCTGGAACCTATGCCAGCTGCAACAGGACCCAGGCAGGGTACATCCTGGACAGCTTGCTGCACAACCAGTAGAGAGAGAGAGAGGCAGTCAGGCTAATTTAGAATCACCAGTTAACTTAACCTAGCCCCAGTAACTGCATGTCTTTGGATTATGGGATGAAGCTGGCCACACACAAACATGAGAGAGCAAGCTAACTCTAAACCACTGTCACCTTACTGCCTATGATTTTTCTTTTGCCCTTTCCTCCTTGATGTTTACTTTCTATTTCCATAGTTTTATCATGAGAATTTTGTGAGTTTTCAGTTAATTTAGCAAATAAATACTGTCAAAAGTATTATTTCTGAAACCTGACCACTCATGTCTATATTTTGTTTTCAACTTTCATTTTGTTTTCAGATCATGAGAGGGACTTTTGACCCTTCAGAGGACATTAACATGGAGACGATGGCGTAAGTATTGAAGCCAAAAACATCAACTCATGTTATACATTTGAATTCTGCTAATTGATTGTATTTGTTTCTCTTAGCCAAGCCCAAGACTACATTACAGCTGGGGCCTGTTTGGCACTTGGTTTACGGTTTGCTGGCTCTGCCAACTCTGATGCCTTTGACTGCCTTTATAGCTTGGCCAGGACCCACATGACAATCATGTCCTTTGCTGGTACAGCTGCTGTGGGTGCTGTGAGTGTTTTATATTTTTGACTTTGTTAACAGTAAGAAACAATGTTGTGCTACCTCATCTACTTACAGTTAAATTATTTTCTCTTTGATTTCTTTTTCTTCCCTAGCACACATTTTACAACCTCCAGACCTGCCTGTCAATGATTCTGCTGGCTATGTCCATGGTGATGTCTGGTACAGGAAACCTGAAGGTCCTGCAGCTTTGTCGTTTCTTCCACAAGCGGACTGGTGGTGAAATGAACTATGGCTTCCACATGGCTCATCACATGGCACTGGGTCTGCTCTTTCTGGGAGGAGGCAGGTGAGATGGGAACAACCAAAATATGGCCATTTTCCCAATCCCATTGAAATTTATTAAAATATATTCCTTATTGCAAGTGAAGAAAACTAGTATAAAACTATAATACATTTGAATTCATATCAATTGTCAATTATCTATTCATAGCTGAAGTGCATTTTCAGGCCAAAAATCAAAAGGCTTTTGTCAAGTTGCTTTGGGGAAAGGGTAGAGCGGCCGGTAAAGCAATTTCTGTAATCACTGAACTTGTGTTTTTACTTGAACATAAAGATCAGGCTGGTTTTCTTGTAGTTAGCCTAACTCTTGGCTAGCGATGGCTTACTCTGTCCTAAATAACTTTTTGATGAGGTGACAAATATTCTAGTCTCTAAATATTAAATATAGGTTTGGTTTTTTTTTTATTGGCTTTTTTTTAATCATTTTTGTTTCCAAAAAGCATCAACTAGACCATTTGCTGCATTTTATTTTCAGCTGTAGATGAATACATATTTAGTGTTGTACTGATGATATTCAAGATACTGGAGAAACATCTCACACAATGAAACAATGTGGTTCTCTGATGTAGATTTTTCTGAAGAACTGTAAAGCTTGGAAGTACAGTAGTAATAAATATAACAGTAAGAAGAAAAAACTGTACAATATACTCATAGATAAACGCAAATGTTTACATACATAAAATCATTTCAAGACTATACAACAGGCAAGGTACCAACAAGGTGGGCATTGTTTTAAACTTCCACAACAACCTCTAAGGAATCATGCTTCAAAAAATAAATACACACACCAACACACACACACACACACTTTGATGTTGCTCATGCTTCTTGAATGAAGGAAGACACTGAGGTTTGAGTTATATTCTGTATGTAGGCTGTCATATGACACCTGAATTGAACAATTGCATGCATTCATCCATCCATCTATACATGCAAACCCACACCCACCCTGCTTTTTTCTGGGAAAGACCATATGCAACACGTACACATGCACAGCGTGGGTTAGCCACACAAATACAAAAAAAAGTCTGCTTTGAGTGCTGTGTTCCACATAATGAATGACATTCATGCGCACATGTGCACGCAAACACACACCCAAGCCAGGTTCCTCAAACCGCTGACCCTGGTCTGTGTATTTTGAAGAGAAACAACAGCTCCCACTCTTTCATCACATTCTGCAAAAACATCTCTCCACCTACAGCCATAATCAGATGGACCTTTTCATTTCATTCAGGTCACATTTTATTTTAGACCTGCCAGCTGAAAGCCCACACACTGTAAGGACTGCAGGTTTGAATGCTCTGCACGATAGCATATATTTTCATAAGCAGTTTGTCTTGTGTCATTTCAGAGATTGTAGGTCATGCTGGGTAGCAGAGTCATGCTATTTCACTGTCACTTTTCCTGCAGTCTCGCTGTCTGCTCGTATGTCATTTAGTTTCTCTGTTTCCATTGAAAATGTCCTGGTCACATTTGCTTTCCACTTATTTAGCAGTTATCATTACATCATGGCCCTTCTTTTTTTCCTCATTCAATTTCTCACGTATGTTTTTCCCATTTACGTTTGGTCTCTTTATTTGGTGATCCTTTTTGTTCTTTATTTCCCCTTTCCTCAACCTCTCCTTCTTTATTTACTTACCGTATTTAATTTCCTCTTCCCATTGGATCTCAATTGAGATAGAGCTTGGTAATTGTCCCCCAGTAGGAAACTGAAGTGACGCAAACTGTGTCTGACACAGCTGGATTTCACATTGAATAATTTTTAAACTGTCACCTCCCTAGTACGAAGACTGTTTGATGTCTGATTGGTCCCATGTGATAACTGGACAGATATTGTGAGCCAGTGTTCATTTGCCCTACACAGTTCACCCTACAGCACCTTTATTCTGCCTCAGATGTTGTATTTCTAGTAGTAAGAACACTGTCTGCCCATTTTCACTGCTTATGTGAGAATGGGCAGCTCAATCCAGTTCTTCCAACAGTGTACACAGTTTGTGTGAAGAGGGCTTAGATCTGTATTTCAAAGGTGACTGTGGCTTTTCTATCACGAGTTCTTTCTGTTTGCATGAGTTTCAGTTTGTACTAGTTAAGCATGAGCACATAAGATATATTATACTTGTCCCACTGACACTGACTAAAATGCTAGACTCAGAACTAGAGTTAGATTCTGCTACTTGCCCCTATTTTGTTTGGATTTATTTCTTTTTTGTTTTGGCTCAGTCTCCTGGAAGTTCATTCATTTCAACAGAATTTGAAAATGTCAAGCACACCACAAAAGGAAAGTGACTCAAAAGAACTGATTGTTAGCATTCATCCCTCTTTTAGTCTAAGCAGCAGCCAGGCGCCCAAATGGTAGGACTCTTCAGTCGTGTAATGTTGCTGTTAGTCAGTTTGACTGACTCAGTGCTACAAGCAGAAAAAAAATCTTTATTTGCTTAAAATAGAAAACTGATGATGCTTCACTAAAGCACCTCATTGGACTGAGGTGCTTTTAGTTTAGCGGTATAAAGTAAACAGTATTTTGGTAGAGAGCACTGCAGTGGCTCCCAATTGTTTTAGGATTTTAAGGACATCCTGTTTGTCCTTGTTTTCCCTTTGCCATATGCCATTGTCTGTTTTGAAACCAGCGTTTTGAGTGCAATTATTAGAAGGCTATAGGGGTACAATAAGGGTATTCTGTCTCAAGGAATGTATAAGCAAAAGTTAGACATTTAGTTTAACAGAAGTGTCGATTTTTCTTACTATGATTGTTTTGTCATTTTTGTGCCCCAAAGCCCAAACTATTTTCACTTTTATCAAGAACTGAGAAGCTGGAAATAGTTTGGTTGTTTTTTTTTGAAGCATGATGATTGTGTTATCTGTCTACTGTGTACTTGCTGCAGGACTTCTGTAACACCCTCTATGAAACTCTAGGGCATGCTGACCCTGACGTTTGGAACTACTAGAGTAGAGGAATTAAAAGTATTAAGGAGCCATTAAATGAAGAGCAACATCCTTTATCCCAGTTGAACCTCAGTAACCTTCCAGACACAAGAAGCCTTTATTGTATGACTAATGGGGTCATTTTAATAATGTTGAGTCAAAGTAGATGCTTAACTGCCAGCTATTACGTTTAAGTGGCTCTACTGCAGTCTGAAGGTTTTAACTGGATTACAGCACTCACCTGCTTTAACTAACAGAACACAAAGTTTATGTGGAAGAATGTGTTTTGCTTTTATACACAAGGTTCTTCAAATATATATTTAGATTAAAAACAGTGCAAAAGTCTTGAGGAATATCTTATTTCTGAATATTTTGCTATGGATCAGAATTCCATTAATTTTGACAATATCCCCAGAAAAGCTGGCTGAAATTCAGACCATGAAGGAGCCTACAGATAGCTGTAGACACTGTTGTAGCTCTTGCTTGACCTTCGTACAAAATGACAACAATTTGAACCAAACATTTCAAAATTGGATTCCTCACTCCATAAGACCTGCTGCCACTAAGTTGCAGTGTAAGATTACTTGGAAGTCTCTATCATTGGTGACTCAAGACTTATGTACAGTACTCTATTGTTTAAGTTTATTGTTGTCGTTTTTCTTTACAATGGCTTGTGTAATTAAATTCTCCTTACAAACCCATCAGTATGTACTGAACATGTTTTAATGTTTTGTGAAAAGAAAGAACGGTGTATTTGTATTTTTTTTTTTAGTGATGTTGTTTGACGTCATCTTTCAGGTACACCCTCAGTACCTCCAATTCAGCCATCGCTGCTCTGCTGTGTGCCCTGTATCCACACTTCCCTGCTCACAGCACTGACAACCGGTGAGACTAATACATATGCGCACAATATTAAAATAAGAGTTTAGTTGATAACCTGTGTAAGTACCAAAAAGTAGCAATAGAAACTTATAAGAATATGATTTTTGTGATCATTTCATTAGTGATGGACAGATGATTGCTTGTGTGGCTCTCTCATGTGTTTTTGTACTAGTTGTTGTACAACTTCTATAAAATTTGCACAGTGCTTTACACTAATTTTAGATGTGTTTAGATGTTTCCCACCAAAATATTTTTGGTGTTTTATTCTGAAAAGAAATAAGAAGACGATGCAAGAAATGCATTGAAGCATCTTTCTATCAGTTTAGCTTAAAATAAGTGCAGTGTGCTTAAAAATATTTGTGGTGCTTGCTTTTGCGCTGGTACTGCACATCCATTCATCTGTGCAAAAACCAGCACTCAAGTTAAATCTTCC
The DNA here is from genome assembly GCF_041146795.1 of Maylandia zebra. NCBI lineage: Eukaryota > Metazoa > Chordata > Actinopteri > Cichliformes > Cichlidae > Maylandia > Maylandia zebra. The sequence goes on along the minus strand of NC_135179.1, from coordinate 10,347,991 downwards.
CTGATATTGGTTTTCAATCAATTTTATTTCTTGGTGAAGTCTTTCCCATGCTCATTGGCCAGATTTGGTGTAAAAAAAAAAAGATATTCTGGCACTCATTAGCTGATGTGCTTTCGGCATGGTATCCACAAGCTCAGAATCCGTCTCTGCTCTTTGATTGCCAAAAAAGTACTGGACAACCTGCACAAATCCTTCCCCGATGCTGCTGATTCAGGTGGCTTTAGTTTCCTTTTAAATTTATTTTCAACTATCATTTCAGAGACTTAAGACCCAACAAAAACCCCTTCCTTAATTCTGACTTCACTTTTCTTAAATGCTGAAATGCATTGCCGTTTTTGTTGAGTCAGCCTAGTTGTCCAATACTTAGAACATCATAGCTAAAATGGTAGGAAAACTTTTCAAGCACTACACCTGTGCTCCTTTAACCAGTAACGGAGTTGGGAGTGTTAGCCCCAATATGGTGTAGAGATTATGTAACCTTGAAGTGGCGTATGATCTGTAAAATTCAGAATGGCACACCTGCAGTAAAAAAACTAAGCTTGTCTCAATTTTGGAGAATAACAACACAATTCTCTGTCATTCTTTATATTAAAAAAAACAATATGTTTGTTATGAATGTCTATCCGTTCATATTAGTAATTAAAAAAACAAAAACAAATGCATATTTGTATTTCTGTGTTTGCTGTAGCTACCACCTGCAGGCCCTTCGGCACCTGGCTGTGCTGGCTGCAGAGCCTCGACTGCTCGTCCCTGTGGATGTGGACTCCCTGAAGCCTTGCTATGCCCTTTTAGAGGTCACTTACAAGGTCAGGTTACAAGAAACATGTACCAACCTAATACCTGTGAATGACCATTAGGTTCATGTTTCAAAATTGAACATAGTTTTTCCTGTCCCAAAGCCACCTTTGAAACCACCTCTCATTCTTTGTCACAGCTCATTGTCACAAACGGCACCGCTGTGCTCTGTGCTCCACTTTTACATTAACACAAAAGCAAATGTACGTTCTGACTCAGATTGTAGAGTGTAGTGCACAATGGTTTCTGTTCGTTTTGAGGTGTTAGAAAAACTTGCCTGTCCACTATACCACTGTGTTCTGCTTTTTTATCAGTGTTAACTGCTCTTAGCTAGTCAACTTCCTCTACAGTTGATTTCATACACTTTCAAACTAAATCGTCTTCATGTCAGTGTAAAATCAGCTACCGTGGTGTCATCTCATTCATATTGGTGCTATTTTAAAATTTTAAGAGCAGCAGTTTTATGCCAGCTTATGAGTAGCTAATATATATATATATATATATATATATATTTGCTACTAATTTTGCATTTAACTGATTAGCAATAATTCAGCTGTTCATACAGTTTTCCTTTTTCTGCACATCTGGTTGTTGTACATAAATATATAGTCTTTTCCTATGTTAACTTTAGTTTCCTTTCTGGTATGTAGACATGTATAGTTTTATATGCCACTCATTGTTTTCCTCGTTGTTAGTTTTGATCAAGTATCCTTGATTTTGAAAGACAAAAGATGTGCTTTCAAATTAATCTGTGACAATTTCATTAAATAAAAGCTGGCCTCACTGCCTATGTGCTCTTAGTTAAACATGTTACATGTAAATGGAGGAAAGTCATTGCACTGCACCTTAGTTTTCTCCAAAACTGGTATCCAGCACTGTGTAGGTTTCAGTTTTATATAAGAGAAAGTGAAAATAGCATAACTGCTTAGCAAAACCTCTCTCTAAAGTCTTGAAGGGAAAAAAAGTTTCTAGTATTAAGGGCAACACACACATCCCTAGTGTTAAAACACAGCAGGAATTGTTTTCTGTTTCAGCAAGTACATTGTTAGAATTTTATGTACGTCACTGTGGCATCATTAGGATGCCACAGTGACGCACATTGGTGCTGTTTCCCAGTATCAATGGTTGTCAACCATTCATGTGTGAAGGTAAATACTTTCCATAGAAATTGCTGGCTTTTTTTATATCTGTAAAAGCAAATATTTGACACTCTTGGGAACAAAGCCAATAGGTAATGGGAATTTACTCAAATAAATGACAGACGACACTGGCATTGTTTAGTTATTGTCATACTTTAAGCAAAACTAGCTATAACATATGATCAAAAATACATCGTCAAAATTGATCGGCAACATAAAAAAATAGTAATCGTAAGAAGAAGAACATTTTCTTTTCTTTTTTTTCTTTTTCTTTTTTACACCAATGTGTAAAATACACACAAAGTATAATCTGGGATTAATTGGGGAGCATTTTTCTCTGCTTTTGGCAATTGCTCATTTCTTCAGAACTTAACTCTCTGCAAATTTAGTCCACAAGCAGACCTTTCTTGGAACAGTTGGTCTCAACATGCTTGTGTCTAAAATGAGAGGAAATCAGTTGAGAGGTGTGTCAGGAAAAAGTCTTTACTCATTTTTTAAAAAAAATATATATTTTTTTTTAAAGAAAAGGGCTACAGAGCAAAACCAGTGACTTTTGAAATGATGCGCTCTGAGCAAGAAAATTGTTTTGTCATAGTAGTACTGTTGTAGAGTGATGAAATGAGGAAGGGAGAAATGACGCAAGATCCTTCTTTGTAACCTCCATGGTGCCTCTAGCATTAGTGAATTTTAGCATGCCCAGCAAATAGTGTCTGCTCCAAAACCTTTTTCAGTTACTTCATATAGTCGTAGTCATTTTCATTAATATTTTATTGAGTCACTTATAATCTTTTCTTTGCTGGTTTCGTAGTTTGACAAACGCTGAGGAAGCCCAAAGAGATGGGAATTTACACATTTCAAAAAAACAACCGCCATATAGAAGCTTCCATTCATCCATTTTTCTTCTTCTAATCCAGTTAAGAGTCATGGAGGGCTGGAGCGTATCCCAGCTGTAACAGGGCAAAAGGTTGCCAGTTTGTTGTAGGGCTAGATAAATTGAATCTAATTTTTATTTGTGTACAGAATCATTACTTCAATCCCTTTGTGTGTCTTTTGCTTTTCATCTTCAACTGTTGCTAAAACTAATTAAACTGTTATTTGTGTTTTAAACTGCAAGAGCTATAAATTCTGCTGCTGGGAGAGATCAGTGTGTGTGTGTGTGTGTGTGTGTGTAAAAGTGTGAGTGTGCTTTTTAAGATCTGTCAAAGCTTACTCAGACTTGGAGATGGTTTGTTTCAAAAGGAATTTAAGTGAATGAATTTAGGGGTGCTGTCCCTCATGTTGTTATACTGTTACATTCACATACAATCTGCTATTCTATACTGCTGTTGCAGTTTTTTTGGTGACACTGTGTATAAATATAGATCAAATGTGTATCGTTTTGTATGTTTCAGTTCTATAAAATATTATGTGTATTAATACCCTGTACGGATAAAAGGGTGATAGTGCACTTTGGTGAAATTGTAAGGTGCTTAGAGATCTTACAGGCGAACTTTGTGAGTGACACTATTTCCTCTTCTTTTCAGGAGACTAAGTGGTATGACGAGACAACAGTAGAACTGATGGCTCCTACCTTGCTTCCTGAGCTGCAACTTCTCAAACGGGTAAAGCCAGAGAATAGTTGTTCTTCTTCTTTGCCTTTATTTGGCTGCTCCCTGTAGGGGTTGCCGCATTCCCACCCACCCACCCATCCATCCATCCATCCATCCATCCATCCTCACCCTGGCAGCATCCTTGTCAGATGCCTGAACCACCTCAACTGGCTCCTCTTGAAGTGCAGGAGTAGTGGCTCTACTCTGACCCTCTCCCGGATGGCTGAACTTCTCAGCCTATCTCCAAGGGAAAGGACAGCTACTCTTCAGAAAAAGCTCATTTCCACTGCTTGTATCCACATTTTTATTTTGGGTCAATATCAAAAGATTGTGATCATAAGGTAAGGTGATACAGATCAACCTGTAAATTAAGCGCTTGACTTCTACGCTGGGCTTTCTCTTCACCACGACAGACTGGTACAGCATCCATATCACTACAGTCGCTGCACAATTCCGTCTGTCAGTCTCCCATTCCCTTGTGAACAAGACCCCGAGGTACTTAAAATCCTCCACTTGGGGCAGTAACTGGTCCCTGACCCAGAGTGGGCACACCACCCTTTTCTGGCTGAGTTCCATGGACTCAGACTTGGAGGTGCTGATTCTCATTCACTCTGCTTCACGCTCTGCTGTGAACCACTCTGGTGTGAGCTGGAGGCCACCACCTGATGAAGCCAACAGAATCACATAATCTCCAAAAAGCAGAGACAAGATTCTGAGACCCCCCAAGTGGAAGGCTTCCACCACCTGGCTACACCTAGAAATTCTGTCCATAAAAAAATTATGAATAGAATAGTTGAGAATAGGGCAGACGTAGATGAGTTCAATAACCACACGTCTGACTTATTGCAGGCTATACAGACAACACCCCTGCAATGGTTGTATAAGGATCGAATTGCTTATAGCAACGGGCCAGACACCCCCTACTCCCGAAGCACCTCCCTTCGGAACACTTCGAGGGACACGGTCGAATTCCAAATCCACAAAACACATGTAGACTGATTGGGCAAACTCCCATAAAGGGGGTAAAGAGCTGGTCTAGTGTTCCGCAACGAGGCAGAAAACCGCATTGTTCCACCTGCATCCAAGGTTCAACTAATGGACAAGACTCTCCTTTCCAACATCCTGGCATAGACTTTCCTGGGAAGGCTGAGGAGTGTGATCCACCTTTAGCTGGAGCACACACTTTGGTCCCCCTTGTCAAAGATGGGAATCTCACCCCATTCCTACCATCATCTGCTGTTCTCTAGAATAGAAGTTTGCAATCTCCTTATTAACAACACTGATTTCTTATGCCACCCAAAATCATTTTAACTGCAGTAAGCATTCCCTGGACCCTGGAAAAATCTCTTTTTTTGTAATTTTTGTCAATATATTTTTTTCAGGTAAAAGTGAAAGGACCACGTTACTGGGAACTGTCTGTAGACCTCAGCAAAGAAACACAGCATCTAAAGCAAGTATAGAGAGAACATGTATAACTTTGGTAGAGGTTTACAGTAATGATTTTGCTAAATGATAAGGACCATAATTCCTTCTTTTTATTGTAAATGTATAAGTGGAATTTAGACGGAAATGCGAATCTTACTTTTGTTATCTCTCTAAGGTCCATCTTGTCGAGAGATGGGGTGTTGTATGTAAAACTACGGGCTGGCCAGCTGCCCTACAAGGACGACCCTCAAGGTTGGAAGAGCCTGGTAGCCACCACAGTCAACCACCGCAGCTCTGGAGTCAAAGCCTTCAAGGTAAAACTGTCACACCAACCTGAAAAGCATAACGACATTATAGGGGAAGCTCAACATGAGCAGGCTTTCATTGTGTTAGGTAATGTGGCTAAACCTAAAACCCCAGTCAGAGAGAAGTTGTATTTGCAGTTACCTCCGGCTACAGTAATTTCCACTGCCATAACTTTACATTTGGGCTTCATTCATGATATTAGCAACGTAAGCAACTTCCTATGTATTAATCATATTCTCCCAGTAGAGGATTACACTTAAAATATGCTGTAAATAAAATGAATTGGAGAAAAATAGCTGATATTAAACTGAAAGTCTGAACATAATCTGTTTTTATTCATGTTATGTGTTCAGCTTATGTTACCATGGTGATTTAGCTGGTGAAAAAGCGAGCCATATTTGTGACACAAAAAACCCTGACTTAAAGCTCAGCATAGATGCTAACCGAAGCAACTGTGCTAAATGCAATAAATATCCACCTTTTTAAAAAATTAGATTAAGTTTGCTACTATCAGCCAGAGCATCTGCATTGTATTCTCTTTCTGTAGTGTACTTGTTAGTGGTGAGAGTTCATTAACATGTTGCAGGTACAGGGGGATCACACTCCTCAGCCTCCCTGGGAAAGTCTATGCCAGGGTGCTGGAAAGGAGAGTTCGTCCGTTAGTCGAACCTCGGATACAGGAGGAACAATGCGGTTTTCGTCCTGGTCGCGGAACACTGGACCAGCTCTTTATCCTCTCCAGGATACTTGAGGGTGCATGGGAGTTTGCCCAACCAGTCTACATGTGTTTTGTGGACTTGGAGAAGGCATTCGACCGTGTCCCTCGGGGTGTCCTGTGGGAGGTGTTGCGGGAATATGGGGTGTCTGGCCCATTGCTACGGGCCATTCGATCCCTATACAACCGTTGCAAGAGCTTGGTTCGCATTGCCGGCAATAAGTCGGACTCGTTCCCGGTGGGTGATGGGCTCCGCCAGGGCTGCCCTTTGTCTCCGGTTCTGTTCATAATTTTTATGGACAGGATTTCTAGGCGCAGCCAAGTGGCGGAGGGCTTTCGCTTTGGTGGCCTCAGAATCTCATCTCTGATTTTTGCAGATGATGTGGTTCTGTTGGCTTCATCGGGTGAGGGCCTCCAGCTCGCACTGGAGCGGTTCGCAGCCGAGTGTGAAGCAGCGGGAATGAGGATCAGCACCTCCAAATCTGAGGCCATGGTTCTCAGCCGGAAAAGGGTGGAGTGCCCACTCCGGGTCGGGGATGAGTTCCTGCCCCAAGTGGAGGAGTTCAAGTATCTCGGGGTCTTGTTCGCGAGTGATGGGAGAAGGGAGCCGGAGATCGACAGACGGATTGGGGCTGCAGCTGCAGTAATGCGGACGCTGCACCGGTCCGTCGTGGTGAAGAGGGAGCTGAGTGTAAAAGCGAAGCTCTCAATTTACCGGTCGATCTACGTCCCTACCCTCACCTATGGCCACGAGCTGTGGGTAGTGACCGAAAGAACGAGATCGCGGATACAAGCGGCAGAAATGAGCTTCCTCCGAAGGGTGGCTGGCCTCTCCCTTAGAGATAGGGTGAGAAGTTCGGCCATCCGGGAGAGGCTCAGAGTAGAGCAGCTGCTGCTCCACATCGAAAGGAGCCAGCTGAGGTGGTTCGGGCATCTGACAAGGATGCCCCCTGGGCGCCTCCTGGGTGAGGTGTTCCAGGCATGTCCCACCGGGAGGAGGCCCCGGGGCAGACCCAGGACACGCTGGAGAGATTATATCTCTCGGCTGGCCTGGGAACGCCTTAGTATTCCCCCGGATAAACTGGAGGAGGTGGCTGGGGAGAGGGAGGTCTGGGCCTCTTTGCTTAGGCTGCTGCCCCCGCGACCCGGCCCCGGACAAAGCGGATGAAGATGGATGGATGGATGGAAATTTGAAAAAAACAGCCATTTTATTCTTAGTTTTCTATAGGTTATCTTATTTTTTTGTCTTGTGTCTCTCCCTCTTTAATAGACTTTTTTTTTTTTTTCCACGCAGTGCCAAATGCAAAGCTCACCTCAACTTGCACCGCACCCTTGTTAGTTTGAGTCAGTTTGCATCTTTCCAGCGAGTTCATCTGCAAACGAGCTCCTTCAACAATTTGCTTACAGTACTGCACACAGCTTTCAGAAGCCTGAGATAAGCAAGGGTTTTAGTAGGGAGTCGGGTACTACTAACCCACAGACGCTCATGGTTCCCTTTTTCTTTTAGATTTATAATGCGCATTAATAACTATAGTTCAATCAACTGAGGGGCCAGATACATCTTAAAGATCCTGTGTCAGATCTTTGGTTTATATTTTCCTATTTCTTAAGAACATGACTTTCAGATACTGTTGATTTGCAGTGAATAGTTTATGGTTTTTTTGGGGGCGGGGGTTCTATACCAATTTAAGTTTTCCATTGCATTTTGCTTCTTACAAACCCTTCTTTAAAAATTGATTTGAAAACAGACAAACACATTAATAGGAGTGACTGGAAATGAATTGACCTCCTCCCCAGTGAATGCTTCTGTCCAGTCTTGGCAGGTTGTCACTAAATGTTCAGTAGGCAGCTGTGTGGTTGACAGACTATTTACTGGTTTCCTGATGGTCTCAGTGTATGCTGTCAATATACTTAGAAGTCCAGAGGGGGGAAAACAAACACTGTTTATTCCACCTGTCCACACTCATCCCCCCCCCCCCCCCCCCCCCCCCCCACTCAATTTCTTCTTCTTCTTCTAGTTTCCTCTTTCTTTCTGATCTTCTATGTTGCAATTTTGACACAGTCTTCTCTTTTTCCTCTGTTTTGTCTCGTGTTTATGTAACACTTTAAGATGAATTTGATTTGTTTAAAAAGTGTTAACTGCATAAGATTTCATTTATTTCTTCAGATCACATCTCTTGTGCCCCTTCCTTATATTAAATGTCTTCTTCTTTCAAATGCTTCTTTATCTGTCTTTTGTATCCTTCCTTTTCTCTCTTTCTCCTCCATATGTTAATTTATAGCAATATTACAATTGTTTTGTTTTTCTGCAGCCTGAAGCCATCTCTACGTTCACCTCTGAGCCAGCTCTTGTCTCCTTTGCCGAGCTCTTCTGTAAAACTTCTGAAGGAATGAAACATGTGAGTTTTACATCCAAAAATGGATACGGATACACTCTGAAGGCAGGTTTCCTCCATAATGGCTTATCCCTGCAGTCATATTACTGTTGTGGGTGAGCAACAGAGAGCCTGTAGCTGGTTTGAACAAACACAAGGAGTATAATGGTATTGCAAAACACTCAGCCTTAAACAGATTTTTTTTTCTTAAGAGATGCCAGCTCAGTGGTGAGTTATAGTTTACTGTAAGATTTCTAAAGCAAATGTGTTGAATATAAATGCAAACAAAAGGTAACAAAACGTGTTTTCATTTATCCAGATGCATCCAGCATTTTCCCTACTTTCTTTCTTTTTTTTCTTTTTTTTTTAAACAGAACCGACCGTTTTTACCCCTCAGTCGTTAAAGGCTGATGGGTTATTATCGTCACCCCACCAGGCAGGGGGCTGGCTCCTGGCACCGGATATTAGTGAATGCGATAACCTGAGATCAAGGCGATGCAAGAGCTTCAAACTCTTGAAGGAGTTTGATTCTCAGTGACCTTGACCTCAAGGTCAAAATAGGTTTTCTGAAAATCTTTTAAATGCAATAACTGAAGAAGGAAATTCCAAATTAATAACATAGGTGCATCTACTAAAAATCTTGGATGAATTTGATTCTCGGTCACCTTGATCTTAAGGTCAGAGTAAGTTTTCTGAAATGCAATAACTTGAGAAAAAATGCAAAAATGCACCATAGCTGTGCCTACTAGGAGGCTGAGGGGTAGTACTTCGTAGTTGCCAGTATTTTTAGAGAGTTATTCCAGACAAGAGTTTGTCAATTTTCCCAGGAAGCCTGACCTTTCAAATATCTCACAGCTTTGTTGTTAACATAGTTGGCAATGAAATATAGTTACATTGTAAACAAAACTATTCTTCCCTTTAGAGTAAACAAGGAGCCATGATTGTGGAGGAGCTCTGACATAAGCAATGGAAAAATACAAAAAGCTAATAAAATGTCTTCCCAGATTCATGTTAGACAAAACCCAAATAGGTCAGTTTTGTGTTAGATAAACAACAATTTTCATACACCATGTATTCCTGTATCCTGATTCAGGTCTTGTGCAGGACAACCCATCCATGAGCATGATTTTATAATGTTACAAATATATTAAAAGGAATTGTTCTCTATATAAAGAATAAAGACAATTTCAGGAAACTGCTATAGCAAACGATAAACATAAAGATGAAAAATCAGGGAAAACTAACTACAAACAGCCATATCAGCCTTTAGAAGAGATTAGCTTAAATTAAAAGCATATAGGAAGCATTTACCAGACTCTGTATCAGTGTTTTATATGTTACAAACAAAACAAGTTTCAAGTTTCAAGTACAGCTACAGTATAGATCTTGGTAGAAATGTGGGAAATATTCAAGACCTTGACTTTGACTCAACATGCCAACAGGAGTAACAGGCATTCAATGGCCCTCTGAGGCCAGTCTGCATAATGCACATATGCTGAAGTTTTCCAAGTAGCATTTTTCCTGTATTCATTACTTTTAAGTCGAGTATATTGGTAAATATTTGCTGCTAGTTTGCAAATATTTGGTCATAAAGTATTGAATAAATTCAAAACTCACACAGGTTATTACCCCTTAACATTCCTGCACATTTTTAACATCTGTACTATATTTTACCTCAATTTTGACCTCAAAGTCACACATTCTGTGCCTTTAATGAGCTTAACATTGCTTTTAGCAATACATTTGGCAAACGTGAAATCACAGAACTCACAAAAAAGATTGGCTTTAAAATAAGAATAGTTTTTAGGATATTTCAGTCAAAACAGGTTTGCATACAAGCTTAATGAAAAAAATAAACTGTAATGACGCCCAAAAAATGCTTACCTACAGCTTGATCTTATTAATCACTTGACTCTTATTTTGAGTAAAGTGGCTGCTTCGTCACATCTGGGTAATCTGTTAGATTGCACAGAGGTCATTGGTTTCAACTTGCATGGTGAAATGGAAGAAAATTAATCATGTTGAAGCATAGTGTTCTGTAATTAAATTTAAGAACAGGAGGACATCTCTTTGCTGTTCGTCTAGTTTTATCTGTTCAATCTCAGCATTTCTGCCTCTATATTTTCTACTTTTACTTGTTTATTAAATGTGAATATAGCCTGTAAATTCAGGAAATTGTTTTCTGGCGTGTAATTGCAAGATTCGTTGCTGTCTGGTATTAATGTGGGGTGAAATAGCTCCATGCCTAGATTTTAAATATACAGATCCCAACAGGCTCCGTATTTCTCCTTGTCAGTAGAGTGTGCCTAACATGAACAGATGGCCTTAAAAGTAATGAATTTAGTTTTTAATCAGAGTTCAGCCTCTATGTAAGGAACTGATTAAGATGTGTTCTGTACAAACTTCAGTTAAATTCATACGATTTTAGACAGCGACACAATTTTAATACACTAAACATGTGGCTGATTGCAGGCTTTCAGCTTGAATTCAAGGGTTTTAACAAAAGTGTTGCATTCATTGTTTAGGAGAGAGAGACATTTTTACCCCTCAGCTGTGAAAGGCTGATGGGCTATTGTCATCACCCACCGGGCAAGCAGGCGGTGTGGTCAACCAAGTTTGTAAATGTGATAACTTGACAACGAAGAGATGTACGATTTTGAAATTGATACCAGCGGGTGTATCTACTAAAAATCTTCGGATCTGGCGACCTCGAGATTGAGGTCAGAGGTCAAGTTTTCTGAAAGTCTTGTGAATACGAATGAAACTCGAGAACAAGGCGACATAGGATCTTGAACATCCGTAGGTGTATTTACTAGGAGGCTGAGGCTGTGAAGGGATAGCCGTGATTCCAAATGCTGAACTTGCATTTGGTACCTTTGCCCTGGAAAGCCCAATGAGATGTTAATGCAAGTGAAAGAGGCCATTAGGATTAAAAGTTAAAGTAAACCAATCACCTTTAAAAGAAGGAATCCATTGGTGAGCCAGTTAAGGAAAAACCCTTCACTAAATCTATCGAGAAGACTCCTTCATTGATGTAAATGCAGGGGGTTTACAACAAGGTGCAAGCCAGAAAACACTCAAAAGAGCCTGCACATTTCTGAGAAAAACATCCTTTGGACAGAAGAAAGATTAGCTTCCCAGAATGATGGAAAAGAAAAGTTTGGAGAAGGAGCTTATGATCTGAAGCATACTAATTCATCTGTAAAACATAGTAGGGACAATGTTATATGGTCATATAGGCATGTATAGCTGTCAAAGGAACTTGGTTACTAGTGGTTATAGATTATGTGACTGAAGAAGTAGTTTTAAAGTGCACAGGGCTATATTCTCTGCTCAGATCCAACAAAGTGCTTCAGAGTGGAAATAATGTTTGTGGAAATTTGTTAATAAAGCCTGCAGACACAATGAGTTGTAACAGCACCTTTATTTCAACTATCTCATGCATAAGGAGGGACGTCAGTCAGGGGGGCACTGAGAGTCGTCTCAAAGTTGATGGTCTCGGTGCTGGCTAAAACACACAGCTCTGTGAATCCTCCATTTTCTCCGCTTCAACAGCTGGTAGGACAAAGGTACCTTTTCCCTCAGGGGTGATCAGCCCATCCATGGAACAGTTGTTCAGCGACCATGTTTTTATTAAAGGATGTTATCTACCGCTCACCGCTTGTCTGCAGGCTTTAAATGGAAAACTTCCACAACATGGATAATGACACAAAACATACTCCAAATACAATGCAAAGGTTTGTCAAACGGGAGAATATGGACATTTTTTCAGTGGCCAACAGTATAAGCGGTTAATGCACATACAGGGAGTGCAGAATTATTAGGCAAGTTGTATTTTTGAGGAATAATCTTATTATTGAACAACAACCATGTTCTCAATGAACCCAAAAAACTCATTAATATCAAAGCTGAATGTTTTTGGAAGTAGTTTTTAGTTTGTTTTTAGTTTTAGCTATTTTAGGGGGATATCTGTGTGTGCAGGTGACTATTACTGTGCATAATTATTAGGCAACTTAACAAAAAACAAATATATACCCTTTTCAATTATTTATTTTTACCAGTGAAACCAATATAACATCTCCACATTCACAAATATACATTTCTGACATTCAAAAACAAAACAAAAACAAATCAGCGACCAATATAGCCACCTTTCTTTGCAAGGACACTCAAAAGCCTGCCATCCATGGATTCTGTCAGTGTTTTGATCTGTTCACCATCAACATTGCGTGCAGCAGCAACCACAGCCTCCCAGACACTGTTCAGAGAGGTGTACTGTTTTCCCTCCTTGTAAATCTCACATTTGATGATGGACCACAGGTTCTCAATGGGGTTCAGATCAGGTGAACAAGGTGGCCATGTCATTAGTTTTTCTTCTTTTATATCCTTTCTTGCCAGCCACGCTGTGGAGTACTTGGATGCGTGTGATGGAGCATTGTCCTGCATGAACATCATGTTTTTCTTGAAGGATGCAGACTTCTTCCTGTACCACTGCTTGAAGAAGGTGTCTTCCAGAAACTGGCAGTAGGACTGGGAATTGAGCTTAACTCCATCCTCAACCCGAAAAGGCCCCACAAGCTCATCTTTGATGATACCAGCCCAAACCAGTACTCCACCTCCACCTTGCTGGTGTCTGAGTCGGACTGGAGCTCTCTGCCCTTTACCAATCCAGCCACGGGCCCATCCATCTGGCCCATCAAGACTCCCTCTCATTTCATCAGTCCATAAAACCTTAGAAAAACCAGTCTTGAGATATTTCTTGGCCCAGTCTTGACGTTTCAGCTTGTGTGTCTTGTTCAGTGGTGGTCGTCTTTCAGCCTGTCTTACCTTGGCCATGTCTCTGAGTATTGCACACCTTGTGCTTTTGGGCACTCCAGTGATGTTGCAGCTCTGAAATATGGCCAAACTGGTGGCAAGTGGCATCTTGGCAGCTGCACGCTTGACTTTTCTCAGTTCATGGGCAGTTATTTTGCGCCTTGGTTTTTCCACACGCTTCTTGCGACCCTGTTGACTATTTTGAATGAAACGCTTGATTGTTCGATGATCACGCTTCAGAAGCTTTGCAATTTTGAGACTGCTGCATCCCTCTGCAAGATATCTCACTATTTTTGACTTTTCTGAGCCTGTCAAGTCCTTCTTTTGACCCATTTTGCCAAAGGAAAGGACGTTGCCTAATAATTATGCACACCTGATATAGGGTGTTGATGTCATTAGACCACACCCCTTCTCATTACAGAGATGCACATCACCTAATATGCTTAATTGGTAGTAGGCTTTCGAGCCTATACAGCTTGGAGTAAGACAACATGCATGAAGAGGATGATGTGGACAAAATACTCATTTGCCTAATAATTTTGCACTCCCTGTATTTAGTGAACCTAAAATCTTTTGTAAAGCTTAGTAGTCTGAACTTAAATCACATCTATTTTTTGAGAGGGAGACATATTTTTCTGGATGTTGTGAGACCTTGAGCCTTGTCGAATTGCCACACGCTCACTCCATGTTTTGTCTTTGCAGAGAGAAGATACTCTAGTGTTGTTCTCAGCTATGCTGTACGAATGTGTGACGCAGGAGTGTCCAGAGATGCTGCCCACATATATTGCTATCGAGCAGGTAACGCAAACGCACAGATTATGTGAGAGAGAGACGACTCTTCCCTGTCAGTACATTTTAGCAATTGTAAAGCAATTAAACAACCAAGTAACAGTAACACAAACGTTCCAGAAAAGAAATTCCATGAAATGAAATACTAGTGTGTGTCAGGTTGGCTTAAGTTTTAAATGACTAAGTGAAATGAACTGAAAAAATATTTACCTTAAAGTTAGAAAATTCATTTACAAACACATAATATTCTTTGAATCATGGTTATCAAAAATCTAGACCAATAACAGGATATAACTACGTATATACATCATACAAATGTGTATATATATCAGATAAATTGGAAGGTGTATTAGAATGTTAAGTGGCCTTTCCTACTTTTTAGTTTTACCTGTTGTATTTAAAGTTCCTTTGTCTCATACCACAGAATCTTTATAGCCTGTTTTTCCCCTGGAGTACAGAGTTTTGCTTTGTTTTTTAAAATACAAATTCATACAGAAATAAAGCTGTGGCTAACAAACCACAAAAAAAATAAGCTAATGTCCTAATCAAATAATTTTGCAAGGTTTTTAAATGTCCACTGGTAGATACGCCTGACAGACCTTCAGTAAGTGCTCTACATCTGTTAAGACACATGAACACATTGCCTTTGCTGGTGTCTCTCAGGCAGTGTCAGCTCTGCGTCGGGGTGATTTGCTGCAGACCTTTCCCTTGTGGCAGTTGCGTCTGGTAGTGGAACTGTGGGACAGCAGGATGCAGCGAGGTCCTGCGAACCGCCGCGACACCCTGCTTACCTCTGAATTTCTGCCGGTCATGAAGAATGCGGTGGATGCCACACTCGACAGCTGGCTCAAAGGTGAAGAGAGATTACATGTTCAGAACTTTTCTTTAATTGGGTCCATAGTTTTATTTTGGGGTTTTTTGGACAAAGACACATTTTGCAGCTTTTCCTCCGTAAACCACAAGTGTTGAATTTGTATTTTTCATTGAGATAGAAGAAGAAACCAGTTCAAATGAAGGAGGCCATCTTTAGACTGAGAAACCAGAGTAAATCTATTAGAGAGGAACCACTTTAGGAGTGACCAGACAATCAATCCGGTGCATTCTTGAAACAGATGAATGCACTGGCCACCTCAGCAACACCCAAAGGCCTAAAAGAGCACAGAAGATAACTAAAGTACATAATGACGGAATTATTTCGGTGGTTAAGAAAAAAAACAACAACTTCACAACAGGGCTGTACTTGAAAGAATAACCTGAACCATAGGATATCATAACCCAAAGCACAGGATGACCTGACCCGAAGGATAAAGCAAGAGAAATCTAAGACTTTCTCAAGGCAATGGGATATTATTCAATGGTCAAGTTAGTCATCTGATCTTAACCTTGTAGAGCTTGCTTTTCAGTTATCAGTAAGGAAGCTGACTAAATATTAACTGATAATTTATGGCAAAGGGGTGGGATTAAATAAGTGTTTACTTCTTCCCACTCCCTTTCAACATGTAAATTAATCAAATAAAAAATTAATCAAAATTGAAGACAAAGCTGAACATAGAGACCCACAAACACACATTAGTTAAAGGCAGTTAGTAAACATCTAGCAGAGCATTTAAGGGGAAAGGGAATCCACTGTGACTGTGTGCAGAGGCATAACTACAAAAATGGTCTTCATTCAACAAATTGTGGGACTAACTGTAAGAGGGGTAATTCAAGGATTAATGAAGAGAGGTTAAATCTTACAAACCTTTAAACTAAAGAGTCTGTACTGAAACTAAAAATAGCCTAGTCAGGTCACAGAGGACTAATTGATAGTGTTTGATAAAAAATTTTAGCAGTTAAACCCAAGGTCACTAACTATATCTGCACTTAGTGTAGTTAATGATTAATCGAGATGTGTCAATCGTAAAAATTAATAATAAAAATGACTTATTTCATCCTGGATCAAACACTCAGGGTGCATTGCAGTCATGTATAAAAACTGTTTTATGTATAACAAGTACGCCCTACACCCCAAAAAAGCTGATGTTTTTTATGTGCGAAACAGGTCAGTTCCTGAGTTGAGGTTTTTGGTGTTTGCTTGCACAAACATCTGTCTTGCAAAGATCACATCTGTACCTAATTTCTTTTTACCCAAAGCGCTGCTGTTAAAATGTTAAGAAAGGAATGTTTCAACTCCAAATACATTCTTGACCAACAGAGATGGGACTTTCCTCTGTGCTGTGTAGCAAAGAATCTGTTTGCATTTCTTGCCTGGTTACACCACATTTAAACAGATGTAAAGCTGTGCTGAATGTGTTGGTAGAAGAAAGCACATGATGCGGGACAGATTGCTGTTTGCTGCTACAGATGTCTGATGTGGGTATCAATTGATGGTATCAACACGAGAACAACATGAAGAATGCTGAGCAAAGGCTCAGATGTCTTACCCTATTCAGTAACACATTTAGCAAACACAACTTCTGCTCACTGTGGGTCCTGCTCTGTCGAGTTGAAACGGTGTTAATAATTGTCTCTTATTCATTGAATAATAGATTTTTTTCAAGTGTTTCTTACAATATATATCAACAACGTCAGGGGGAATTTTTCAGATCTCAGGTTTTAGACTGTCCTGAATGCTCCATTTATTTATTCATTCATTCATTTATCTATCTGTATCCCCCTCCCTTTCATTCTTGAATTTCTATAATCTCCTTTCAGCTGCTCCTTTTGGAGTCGCCACAGTGGATCATCTGCCTCCATCTCATCCAATCCCTAGCGCCCTCCTCTGTCATAACAGACAGGGGAGGAGACACTCCCCATCTTCCACTACATCCATAAATCTTCTCTGTGGTCTTCCTCTTTTTCTCATCCTTTTTCTAACATATCCACAGTCCCTCTTCTGCGCATGTCCAAACCATCTAAATCTTGCCTCTTTAAC
Source organism: Maylandia zebra (assembly GCF_041146795.1). Lineage (NCBI taxonomy): Eukaryota > Metazoa > Chordata > Actinopteri > Cichliformes > Cichlidae > Maylandia > Maylandia zebra. Next base: position 10,331,129 of record NC_135179.1, on the reverse strand, counting down.
TTTGCCCAGAACTTTTATAATGAAAGAGGATTTTCTTAATATGGTCATCTCAGAGACAGCTCTAACTGTGAGTACAGCAGCCACATTCACCTCTTTATGAAGGGCAGCCAATCAGAAAAAATGGTTAAAAGGAAGAGGAACTGCAAGGGCTTGTTTCAGGCATTGGCTGAACTGAGGCCCTGCATCAAGGCCTAGTATACAAAATATTATTATTTAGATTATTTAGAATTGTGAATCATAGAAAACTAATCTAACAGCATTCTCTGGTTTTGGTGTGCTTTGGATACCATCACCTTAGCCTCCAGTAAAACTGTGAAGAATCTTGGAGTCATTTTTGAGCAGGTTATGTCATTTAGTGTTCACATTAAGTAAAAATACAGAACTGCTTTCTTTCATCGACACAATCTCTCTAAAATTAGAAACATCCTTACTTAGGGTGAAAGCTACTTAATACATTTATTACTTCTACATGGGACTATTGTAATTCATTATTATCAGGTTGTTCTCAAAGTTCTCTGAAAAGCCTTAATCCAAAATAATGGAGCAAGAGTAGTGACACGGATTTTCTTCTATGGCTCCCTGTTAAATCTAAAATCTTTCTCAATTACAAGGTCTTCAATAATCCGCCAGCATGATATCGTAAAGATTTCCTCGTACTTCATTTTCCCGTCACTTTGCTCTCAGACTGCTGGCTTACTTGTGGCTCCTAGAATTTCTAAAAGTAAAATCATAGGCAGAGCCTCCAGCTATTATGGACCTCTCATGTGGAAGCAGCTGCCAGTCTCCCATAATTTGGGAGACAGGCATCATCATTAAAAGGGGGTTGTTTTTACTGTTGCCTACTGCTTGTGCATAGGGGATTATCTGATTGGTGCAGTTTTCTCTGTAATAATGTGGGTGACCTTTGTTTTTCATATTGTTCTGTTTGATTAAAATAGAGTTGAGTGGAGCAGGAATTGGCGCAATAGTCCACTTTAAGGACAATGTGACAAGTTGTATGAGAGAGAATCAGAAGGCCACCATATGACAGGTGTCAGCTGAGGAAAGTCAGCTGTTAGCTAGACATTCTTCAAAAGCAATCAGGTTTTTTTTTCTACTGATAAACAAGCTTGACATTAGATGCATTAATATCAGCAAGTATAGACTCTGTGAACACATAACATGTATAGATAGATAATAGATATAGATCTAGTGAGCATTTATTTTTGCAGTGCCTGCATGTGACAAAGAGTTGGCTCTGCTGAGCAGCAGTGTCACATGCCGAGTATTTCACAGGCAGGATGTGTTTCAGCTTGTTTTCCTGTAATGGGTGTAGCACATTAATGTCATAGTTTAGAAGTTAACCAGCCTGTGTATATACTTAAACAAACACGCATTCCATCACAGAAATTGCACACACAAGTACACTAACACACCCACATGGTAATAAATGCACAATAAGCAGCGTGGGAAACAGGTGAAGTAGTTGGATGGGACTGCATTCAAGAAATAATTCAAACATGCCTTTACTTTTATGTTTTGTGACGCCTCTCGCCTCTGGCAGACAGCTGAAAGGAAATCCAAACTAGCTTGACCTCAAGCATCGGGAATGTGAAGTTCTCTGGAACTCAACCATGAATGAAATATGTATCAAGAGCTTGCTTGTTATTTTTATGATTCTTGTTTCAACCCTTGTATCTTTCTGAGAAGTGACTGCATGCAGCAGTGAATTCATTCATAAAAGATACTGAGGTACACAAGAAGTCACAGATATTTCCCAATGGGATTCTTTGAATTTCATGCAATACTAAAAGGGACCATTATCAATTAAAGATTAGTTTTGAATTGTGTTTTTAGAAAATGTAAGGAAATTCAGCAGCATAGGACTTATTTTTCTGAGACCTTTTCTCACACAACTGTTCTGAGAGAGATGGAGATTTCCACCCTTAAAATCACCAGGGGCATTTCCTGTTGAAATATATTTAAGGATGCGTGCATAGCCTGGGGACAGAAACACATTTCTACAGTCTTGTGACATGATTACACAGTTTTGAGGTAAATTGGCTTGCTTGAAAGTAAATCAAGGCGTGACTTTGCATGCCACATGCAGCAAATGTGCAGAACTGCATATTTGCCACATGGCTTGCTGACACGACGCACATTCCAGATAGCAACGAGTAAAGTTTTGTTTTTACATCAAGGCCACGGAGGGCAAACCATGAATCTGTTGTTCTATCTGCTGTCACCTTGGCTAAAGTGGAACTGTAAACAGAGTTTAAATACTGCCTGTTGAACAGCTGCTGCTTTGCCTTTAAGCAGCCTTTTATTACTCCAGTTTCAGTGCAGAACTGTCCTTCATAAAGTCCTTGGCTTTCGCCAGATCACTGGTGCTAAGCGTCAGTCGGACCTAATAGTTCCAGAGGGATAACAAGCAGATATCCTCTTTTGGGATAGTGAAAACTATGGGTCCTCTGGTTTTAGGCACAAAAATCACTTTTTTTTTCTGTTTTTAGTTTTCTTTTGTTCATTCATTCAGTGTCTGTAATCCACATTGGCTCACTCTACCATGTATGAGCAAAGAAGACAAAAACATGACAGGTATCAGGTTTCAAAAAAGAAAGAAATAAAGAATGGAAAAAGGCATTTTCTAGTAAGATAATTGATTACCGGTATAAGCTTAAAAAAAAAAAGTAAATAAAAAAAATATCTGTGTCTTCTCTCATCAAATATCTGTTTTCTTTCCTAGAAAACAGCTCTGTGTTGAGGACCTACATGAAGGGAGAGGCACTCTCAAAGGACACCCAATCGATCATGTTGGCCTGCTTCTTGGTGTACCGGTCAATCCCCTACCTCAAGAACGCACACACACAGCTGGAGGGTAAGACAAACATACGCTCACATGAAACTGCATTTGTACTTTTGCATATAAACATCCAGCATGCTGTTGACAGCATCAAGAATTTACCTCTATGACTTAGATCGCTACAATGTAACTAAGAGGGGGAAAGTAGCATTTCTACCATCATGATTGATTGATTGATTGATTGATTGAATCTTTATTTTGAACATGTTGAAAAAGTACAACAAAATAGAATTAAAAGAGACAAATGAACAAAGCAAAACAAAAGGAAAACGAGCAACCACAACTCCAAATAACGTCCATGTTCAAAAAGGAGCAGGAAGAAGCATAAGCTTATTTAATCCCACCCCTTTTCCACTATCTAGTATCAATAGACTACAGAAATACCTCCTTGCAATTACATTATATGTCATGTGTATTTATTTATTTTTTTTAATATATATACATATATGTTTCTATCTATCCATACATCTATCATACAGAACTTGAAACCATTGTACAAAAAAAATTCATATGATGAAAACTGCACACTTGTTTAAGGCTTTATTCTTTCACATGCAGGCTGCAGCTCACTTGGGGACTTACTGTTACTTAGCAGCCAGTTGGGCATCCCTTTGAGAGATTTGCTGAGGCTCGTACCTGTCCTTCTGGGTTCTGCATCTGGACCACACACACTGCTGGGATTTCCACTGCAAGCATTTTGATTGTGATTCTCAGAACTCGTAAATGGGCTGGTATCCTCTCAGAGAAACACTTCAAAGCCTTGCACTGCTGGCACCCGTGGGACTGATTTTCTACCTGTAACAGCTGCAAACAGGTGCAGCACGTGGGACAAAATGTGAGCATTAGACATCTTTTGTCTAAATGCAGCATGGCTGCCTTGAATGGAGAAGAACTGACTTTTTCCCTCTGAGGCTCTAGGAAATGAAATAACTAAAGTAATTATCTTTGTAACATATTTGTATTTAGGTTGGGTTTTTTTAATGGTATAAAAAAGGTTTAGGCTGCAGTAATCGTGCAGTTTAACCTTTTCAGATGGTTACTCAGAATTCCAGTGGCAGATAGAACAGAATGAACTGATCATTATAATTCAGCTGTTGTCATATACTAGTTTTCAAGCTGAGTTCAGTCCACTGGGTTGAGTGAACATGAAAAGACAGAAAAGGCAATAAAAAGCAGAAGTACCTGCACACTCCATGAATACTGTTTTTATTCTGTGGCTTAATGTGGGTGAATGAGACTCCTCAACATAATCAGGACATCATCTGCCTTATTGTTTCCTCTTTTTTAGATCTCATTATGTCCACCACTTTGAAGATACTCTTTTTGAAAATGCTGCTGCATTTCCTGTGTTTTTATGTTTCTGACAAAGACCAGTTGCTTACTGCTCATTAAACCCTCACAAGAACTGCATTCATCTTTTTTGATGTGTTGTTGCCAGTGTCCGTCATGCTTGTTTATTTAGCTCAGATCTTACTTTTGTGGTGCCAGCCTTGCATCAGTGTGGATAAGATAAAGGTCGCTTTTTAAGTGATGCGTGAAACAAAATGGTCTGTGTTGTTTCAGGTGTCCTGCCACATGAAAGAAATCCCCTGATCTTCCAGTGATAGTTTTGTAGTAAAGCAATGTCCTCCACAGGTGGGGCTCAGTTTGCTAGTTATTTGCACTGTTACTTGCTTTAGTTTGCTTTGTGAATCTTTACACCAACACAGAAACTGTGATATGGCCTGAGAACGTGAGGTCAGCATCTAATCCTCTAAATTTTTGCCTTTATTTAACCAAACCATAACTCATAAAACTGTGGAGGTAATCTGAACGGTCAGGTTAAAATGTGCTAGTAGTAACAAAAAAAACACAATTTCTTATGAAGTAAGTTATGCTGGTGTTTTCTTGAAGACATTTACAGATTTTTGTGTTTCTGTTGGATATTTGATGCTGAGCTTAGCCAGAAAATCTGACACCCCAGACTGGGACTTTCCTTTGCAGTTCATGACTGTAGCATAAGTGCTTAAAAATGCACTACTGCATGTAGTGGTGGAAATCCGAGTTAGTGAAAACTAACTGACCATTTCTTGACGCTTTTCTCTTCCAAAGTGCTCACGGAGTCAGATTTCTATAAAACAGTTTCACCAACAATGAGCAGAAATAAATTTTATATAAATGAAACGGGTAAAGACAGAAATTTGGAACAAAACTTAACTGATGTATATCTTAATGATGATAATACTAACTGTGTTGGATATATCGAAATAAAAATTTGGAGAAAAATAGTAAATAGATTTCATTAAAAGACTTTAAGGGACTGTAAGGTCACTAATCCTCACATTAATAAGCTGCAACAGTGGCTCAGTGTGGTTCCCAGATGCTTTTTCTGTAGTTGCTGGAGTGCCATCAGGTTTTACGTTTTATTATCAAACTAGCCTAGTTATGGTTGTCTATTCAAATGTGGATTCATTGCAAACAAGACCTTTTCAATACCCATTTTGTTCAAATTTAAATAAATATATCCAGCTGCAGCCCACATCCAAAGCAACATTACACTTCCTGTTTACAACTCCCAAAGAGATGTTATTAAATCAATACTAACCCCTTTGTTCATGTTTTTCTATCAATATCTGGATATGTTTCTCTTCCACAATGTGTGTGTGTCCCAGTATTATAGGTGGAAAAAACCCCACTTTAGCCTTTAAACTCTCAGAAAACTCTTGGATTTTGATTCCCAGCTGAGTATGGAAATCTTAATGTCATGTAGTTCCTGTGTGGGAGGGTTTGCAGTATGTGTTTAGCTCAGTCTTAGATCATTTCTAACCAACAGCTCTAAGAACATTCCAGAGCAAATGGAAAACATCCGAGCAAACAAGTGGCCCACACCCACCTCATAGAGCTGCAACACACAGAGCATGCTAGCATCAAACTCTTCAGATAATATAGTGAAGTTGTAGTTTTCTATTTTTCAGCAAATTCTTGCTTCCATTTGCAAAAGTTGTAGACGAGTCAAACTTTCCAGCTTCCAACAAATGCCAGTCATTTCACTTATATTTTGTTAATTGAGTCATTATCCACAGATAAGACAGGTTATAATAAAGGACCAACAAGTGTTCTATTTTTTTAATTTACTCTTCCTCATTCTGAGGCTACATGCTATGGTTTGGGCGGACAAAACACAGGATTTCAGGCATCTGTTAAGCACTCCTTTGGCTGGTCCACCCACATTTAAACACCATTGTGTTTCCTACTGTGCTAAACAAGTCTTTTCCGATGGTTTAAACCTTGAAAAGGCTCTAAAATAGCAACCAGACGTGACTTGCATAGCTTTGAAGGATGAAAAGACATTTTCAGGGCCACGACTGAAGATGTGGAGTTTTATTTTGCTCAAGAAGACAATTGTGGTCATTCTATTATGTCTTTCTAAAATATTTCCTGGCTTTTATCTGAATTTGTCTGAACTGTTTGGGTGGATATGGTGCTTGAGTCTCCTTAAACACTAGTTCCTTTTCCCATCACAATGAGGCCCTTTCTTTAAAGAGACATAATATTAAAAACCACCTTTGTTGGTTAGCTTCTGTGTGCATAGGAACCCATGAGGATTTGGACACTGACATGATTTTTGTAACTGTACCTCTTTACATCACCACAGTGGATTTCCAACAAGATTTGATGGAAATGCAGACTCTCCGCTTTAATTAAATGGTTTAACAAAAGTGTCTTAATAATGTTTGTATTCATTTGAGTCATTTTTATACATCGTCCCTCATTTTCAGAGGCTGAGACATGATTCCTCATGTCATGTATTGAGGCATCTTTAAGTCAGAGCTTTGACTAGGCTTCTCCAAAATCCTCATTTAGATTGTTTTTCTTTTGTTTGTTTGTTTTTGTTTTTTTTGAGTAACTGAAAAAAATGTAGACTTTCTGGTATGTTTCGGATCATTGTTCTGCTGCATAACCCACATGTGTTTGAGCTTCAGGGCACAAACTGACCGACCAATGGAAGTCTTCCTCAATTGATCTTCATTTCATTGCAGTTGCTAAATCAACATTGAAATTTATTATCCTTTAATGGGGCTTTCAAAAGCTCATTGTCCAAATACTTACCTACCCGAACATTGGCAAGGGACTTTTTTTTTCTGCTTCCAGCTTTGAATGTTTTTCCACATGTGTTTGTGTTTTGTTTTGTTTTCCACCAGGCTTTTAAAGTGGGCTCTGCTCATATGGGAAAGAGTATTTGGTTGTTTTTTGTTGCCATGTCCCACAAATAAGACCTTACAAGTTTCCCAATCCCCCTAACATATGATGATATTGTTAACCAGTGGTAACTAATTTCTAAAGCTAACCCATGGAGAATTGTCTCTCAGGTCTACTGATTTAGTTACTTGTTGCTCACGGTTTTGGTTTAAAAATGACACAAAATGAAGCTCCCTAGTGATGGAGTATTTAGCAGCAGATGGACAGCTATTGATAATGCGTAATGGGTAATAGATAATGACATGGGTATTTCCCAGTGGGAAATGATAATGAAACAGAAAGTATCTTGCTAATAAATATTTGATCATGAGTAATGAGAGAAATTTCCCTCAGGAAACAATATTGGCTCACTAATAATGAATGCATCCTTGTCTGCTGAACATGTGAATTAGTTGCTTGTAACATGTTAACCATGGTGTGCTTTTAAGCTAATTATAATCAATGTTAGCTTGCTATGTTGACCCTAAGAGAGAAATTAAATGCAGCTTGCACCCTTCCTGCATGTTTATTTATTTAGTTTTCACATTCATACTTACTGTTTCAAATTATCAAACAAATTGTAATAGTAGACAAAGATGAACCTAGTAAATACAAAATGCAGTACCACTCTTGGCAACAAAAACTGCAATCAAGCATTGTGATAACTGCCAATGAGTATTGCTCATCACTGTGGAGGAATTTTGGTCCACCCTTCTTTTTAGAATTATTATTAATTCAGCCTCATTGGAAGGTTTTCCAGCATGAATGACCTAACCTCACATTGAGGCATCTTTAAGTTAGTGCTTTGACTAGGCCACTCCAAAATCCTCATTTAGATTGTTTGTTGAGCAACTCAGAGGTGGACTTTCTGGTATGTTTCGGATCATTGTTTGCTACATAACCCAAGTATGTTTAAGTTTCAGGGCACAAACTGATGGACCAATGGAAGTCTTCCTCAAATGGTCTTCATTTCATTGCAGTTGCTTCTCCTTCAGGATTTCTAGTTGAGGGCAATATTTATCCTTCCATCAGCTATGGCAAGTTGTCCAGGTCCTGAGGCAGCAATGCCCCGGAACATCACGTTACCATCGCCATGTTTTACTCTTGGTTTGATGAACTCCATTTTTGCCTGATCTCTTTCTTATTGTCGGATCATGAATACTGACCTTAACTGAGGCAAGTGAGGCCCGCAGTTTTTTAGATGTTTTTCTGAGTTCCTTTGGGATCCCTTGGAATAATTTTGGTAGATTTTCGACTCTTGGGAAGGTACACAATGTTCTAGTTTTTCTCTATTTGTAGATGATGGTTCACTGGAGTCCCAAAGTTTTAGAAATGGCTTTGCAACCATTTGCATCTGTTCTGGAGTTCCTTTAGCTTGTGGCATGATGTGTTGAGTTCTGAGATCGTTTAATCTGCTTCATGATTTCAGACAGGTTCTATTTAAGCGGTTTCTTGGTTCAGCAGGTCTGGCAGTAATCAGGCATGGGCGAGGCTAGCCACACTGAACTCTGCTTTCCCCAATA